>NW_021823423.1:157416-297416 GCF_901001165.1 Salmo trutta
GAGAGAGAGGAGAGGAGAGAGAGAGAGAGGAGAGAGGAGAGAGAGAGAGAGGAGAAATCTAAATAATCAGCTAGAGACCAAAATTATGTTAATTTAAGGCCTAATGAAGTCAACAAATTACAGGACTAACAGATAGAGATCATTGACTCATTGACTGTACATATACAGTTGAAGTCGGAAGTTTACATACACCTTAGCCAAATACATTTAAACTCAGTTTTTCACAATTCCTGACATTTAATCCTAGTAAAAATTCCCTGTCTTAGGTCAGTTAGGATCATCAGTTTATTATAAGAATGTGAAATGTCAGAATAATAGTAGAGAGAATAATTTATTTCAGCTTTTATTTCTTTCATCTCATTCCCAGTGGGTCAGAAGTTTACATACACTCAATTAGTACATGGTAGCATTGCCTTTAAATTGTTTAACTTGGGTCAAACGTTTCGGGTAGCCTTCCACAAGCTTCCCACAATAAGTTGGGTGAATTTTGGCCCATTCCTCCTGACAGAGCTGGTGTAACTGAGTCAGGTTTGTAGGCCTCCTTGCTCACACACGCTTTTTCAGTTCTGCCCACAAATGTTCTATAGGATTGAGGTCAGGGCTTTGTGATGGCCACTCCAATACCTTGACTTTGTTGTCCTTAAGCCATTTTGCCACAACTTTGGAAGTATGCTTGGGGTCATTGTTCATTTGGAAGACCCATTTGCACCCAAGCTTTAACTTCCTGACTGATGTCTAGAGATGTTGCTTCAATATATCCACATAATTTTCCTGCCTCATGATGCCATCTATTTTGTGAAGTGCACCAGTCCCTCCTGCAGCAAAGCACCCCCACAACATGATGCTGCCACCCCCGTGCTTCACGGTTGGGATGGTGTTCTTCGGATTACAAGCCTCCCCCCTTTTCCTCCAAACATAATGATGGTCATTATGGCCAAACAGCTCTATTTTTGTTTCATCAGACCAGAGGACATTTCTCCAAAAAGTACAACCTTTGTCCCCATGTGCAGTTGCAAACCGTAGTCTGGCTTTTTTTATGGCAGTTTTGGAGCAGTGTATATATACTGTATATATAGAGAGAGATGGTATAGAGAGAGAGAGAGAGAAATGGGGTATATATATAAAGACATAGAGAGAGAGAGACCACATCGTCCATTACTATGACAGGACCACCCCTCACCAGGCAGCAGACAGACAACACCAGCTCTTGTTTACTTCTCCTGAGTCCTGGCTGAGTCCTGGCTGAGTCTTGGCTGAGTCTTGGCTGAGTTCTGGCTGAGTCCTGGCTAAGTCCTGGCTGAGTCTTGGCTGAGTCTTGGCTGAGTCTTGGCTGAGTCTTGGCTGAGTCCTGGCTGAGTCCTGGCTGAGTCTTGGCTGAGTCCTGGCTGAGTCCTGGCTGACTCCTGGCTGAGTCTTGGCTGAGTTCTGGCTGAGTTCTGGCTGAGTCTTGGCTGAGTCCTGGCTGAGTCCTGGCTGAGTCTTGGCTGAGCATCACAAGTACAGGGAGTGTTTTGAAACACAGAGCCAACTGAAGCCCCAAAATACCCAGTAGTCATAGACAATGCCTTTGACCTACTTTGAAGATGACTCGCTGAGCCACTAGGGCCATAGAGAGACTGATTCATACTGTTTAGTCTGTTATGAATGCTGCTCCTCTGGAGCAATTCTAGATCGGGTGAAAGTATGGAGAGAGTTGTCTGAGGAGACTGGCCAAGCAGACAGTCAGGAGGAGACTGGCCAAGCAGACAGTCACGAGGAGACTGGCCAAGCAGACAGTCAGGAGGAGACTGGCCAAGCAGACAGTCACGAGGAGACTGGCCAAGTAGACAGTCAGGAGGAGACTGGCCAAGCAGACAGTCACGAGGAGACTGGCCAAGCAGACAGTCACGAGGAGACTGGCCAAGCAGACAGTCAGTAGGAGACTGGCCAAGCAGACAGTCAGTAGGAGACTGGCCAAGCAGACAGTCACGAGGAGACTGGCCAAGCAGACAGTCACGAGGAGACTGGCCAAGCAGACAGTCAGGAGGAGACTGGCCAAGCAGACAGTCAGGAGGAGACTGGCCAAGCAGACAGTCTCGAGGAGACTGGCCAAGCAGACAGTCAGGAGGAGACTGGCCAAGCAGACAGTCAGGAGGAGACTGGCCAAGCAGACAGTCATGAGGAGACTGGCCAAGCAGACAGTCAGGAGGAGACTGGCCAAGCAGACAGTCAGGAGGAGACTGGCCAAGGAGACAGTCAGTAGGAGACTGGCCAAGCAGACAGTCAGGAGGAGACTGGCCAAGCAGACAGTCACGAGGAGACTGGCCAAGCAGACAGTCAGGAGGAGACTGGCCAAGCAGACAGTCACGAGGAGACTGGCCAAGCAGACAGTCAGGAGGAGACTGGCCAAGCAGACAGTCACGAGGAGACTGGCCAAGCAGACAGTCACGAGGAGACTGGCCAAGCAGACAGTCAGGAGGAGACTGGCCAAGCAGACAGTTAGGAGGAGACTGGCCAAGCAGACAGTCAGGAGGAGACTGGCCAAGCAGACAGTCAGGAGGAGACTGGCCAAGCAGACAGTCAGGAGGAGACTGGCCAAGCAGACAGTCATGAGGAGACTGGCCAAGCAGACAGTCACGAGGAGACTGGCCAAGCAGACAGTCAGGAGGAGACTGGCCAAGCAGGCAGTCAGGAGGAGACTGGCCAAGCAGACAGTCATGAGGAGACTGGCCAAGCAGACAGTCAGGGGGAGACTGGCCAAGCAGACAGTCACGAGGAGACTGGCCAAGCAGACAGTCAGGAGGAGAATGGCCAAGCAGACAGTCACGAGGAGACTGGCCAAGCAGACAGTCACGAGGAGACTGGCCAAGCAGACAGTCAGGAGGAGACTGGCCAAGCAGACAGTCATGAGGAGACTGGCCAAGCAGACAGTCACGAGGAGACTGGCCAAGCAGACAGTCTCGAGGAGACTGGCCAAGCAGACAGTCAGGAGGAGACTGGCCAAGCAGACAGTCAGGAGGAGACTGGCCAAGCAGACAGTCATGAGGAGACTGGCCAAGCAGACAGTCAGGAGGAGACTGGCCAAGCAGACAGTCACGAGGAGACTGGCCAAGCAGACAGTCACGAGGAGACTGGCCAAGCAGACAGTCACGAGGAGACTGGCCAAGCAGACAGTCAGGAGGAGACTGGCCAAGCAGACAGTCAGGAGGAGACTGGCCAAGCAGACAGTCATGAGGAGACTGGCCAAGTAGACAGTCTCGAGGAGACTGGCCAAGCAGACAGTCATGCACCAAATAGATGGAAGTTAAAAGATAAAAAAGACAAAATGACAACACAGAGAAACACTGTCATTGTATTGGACGTTCTTCATTTCCACTTTCAACCTCAGGATTTAAATTACAATAGATTGCATGTGTGTCTGTAGATGTAAATTACAATAGATTGCATGTGTGTCTGTAATATCTTCTTTTTACATAAACAGATTATAATACATGGATAACCTCATGATTATAACATGGGTAGATGTCTCTACTGAGATGGTCCTAGAGGAATGGGTTGTGTCTGTATCAGAGATGTCTCTACTGATCCTAGAGGAATGGGTTGTGTCTGTATCAGAGATGTCTCTACTGGTCCTAGAGGAATGGGTTGTGTCTGTATCAGAGATGTCTCTACTGATCCTAGAGGAATGGGTTGTGTCTGTATCAGAGATGTCTCTACTGGTCCTAGAGGAATGGGTTGTGTCTGTATCAGAGATGTCTCTACTGGTCCTAGAGGAATGGGTTGTGTCTGTATCAGAGATGTCTCTACTGATCCTAGAGGAATGGGTTGTGTCTGTATCAGAGATGTCTCTACTGGTCCTAGAGGAATGGGTTGTGTCTGTATCAGAGATGTCTCTACTGGTCCTAGAGGAATGGGTTGTGTCTGTATCAGAGATGTCTCTACTGGTCCTAGAGGAATGGGTTGTGTCTGTATCAGAGATGTCTCTACTGATCCTAGAGGAATGGGTTGTGTGCTGTGTCTATCAGACAGCAGCATCCTGTAGTACAGTCTGTAGGTAGTTATTGAGGAAGAGAAGGAGGAAGAGGAGGAGGAGTGTATCCCAAATGCCACCCTTTTCCATTTACAGTACATGACGTTTGACCAACTCAGTGGCCTTGTGGGTAGAGTGTCCGCCCTGAGATTGGAAGGTTGGGAATTCGATCGCCGGCCGAGTCACACCAAAGACTGTAAAAATGAGACCCAATGAGTCTCCGCTTGGCCCTCAGCATTAATGAGCTAGATTGGGGGTAAGACCCTGCGACAGACTAGTGTCCTGTCCAGGGGGTGTACTGGTACATCAAGCTGCCTCACTACAGAAACAGGAGATAGACTAGTGTCCTGTCCAGGGGGTGTACTGGTACATCAAGCTGCCTCACTACAGAAACAGGAGATAGACTAGTGTCCTGTCCAGGTGTACTAGTACATCAAGCTGTCTCAATACAGAAACAGGAGATAGACTAGTGTCCTGTCCAGGGGGTGTACTGGTAGATCAAGCTGCCTCACTACAGAAACAGGAGATAGACTAGTGTCCTGTCCAGGGGGTGTACAAGTACATCAAGCTGCCTCACTACAGAAACAGGAGATAGACTAGTGTCCTGTCCAGGGGGTGTCCTGGTACATCAAGCTGTCTCACTACAGAAACAGGAGATAGACTAGTGTCCTGTCCAGGAGGTGTCCTGGTACATCAAGCTGCCTCGCTCTACAGAAACAGGATATAGACTAGTGTCCTGTCCAGGGGGTGTACTGGTACATCAAGCTGTCTCACTACAGTAACAGGAGATAGACTAGTGTCCTGTCCAGGGGGTGTACTGGTACATCAAGCTGTCTCACTACAGAAACAGGAGATAGACTAGTGTCCTGTCCAGGGGGTGTACTGGTACATCAAGCTGTCTCACTACAGTAACAGGAGATAGACTAGTGTCCTGTCCAGGGGGTGTACTGGTACATCAAGCTGTCTCACTACAGTAACAGGAGATAGACTAGTGTCCTGTCCAGGGGGTGTACTGGTACATCAAGCTGTCTCACTACAGAAACAGGAGATAGACTAGTGTCCTGTCCAGGGGGTGTACTGGTACATCAAGCTGTCTCACTACAGAAACAGGAGATAGACTAGTGTCCTGTCCAGGGGGTGTACTAGTACATCAAGCTGTCTCACTACAGAAACAGGAGATAGACTAGTGTCCTGTCCAGGAGGTGTACTGGTACATCAAGCTGTCTCACTACAGAAACAGGAGATAGACTAGTGTCCTGTCCAGGGGGTGTACTGGTACATCAAGCTGTCTCACTACAGAAACAGGAGATAGACTAGTGTCCTGTCCAGGGGGTGTACTGTACATCAAGCTGTCTCACTACAGAAACAGGAGATAGACTAGTGTCCTGTCCAGGAGGTGTACTGGTACATCAAGCTGTCTCACTACAGAAACAGGAGATAGACTAGTGTCCTGTCCAGGGGGTGTACTGGTACATCAAGCTGTCTCACTACAGTAACAGGAGATAGACTAGTGTCCTGTCCAGGGGGTGTACTGGTACATCAAGCTGTCTCACTACAGTAACAGGAGATAGACTAGTGTCCTGTCCAGGGGGTGTACTGGTACATCAAGCTGTCTCACTACAGAAACAGGAGATAGACTAGTGTCCTGTCCAGGGGGTGTCCTGGTACATCAAGCTGTCTCACTACAGAAACAGGAGATTGGCGCCTGGTCCTATGAGCCGTTCTGGCTTGTGCAAGGCTACTTACCTTTGACCGTGGCCCCGAGGTCTCTGAAGTAGTGTACTAAATAAGGACTAGGATGCCATTTGGAGCGCAGACAATGTGTTTGTTTATAACCTGGTCCCAGATCTGTATGTTCTTTAGCCTACTCCTCTGACTATCGATATTTCCGTGCCATTATGGCTAAAGCACAAACAGATCTGGGACCTGTGTAGTGTTCTGTGTTGGAATGTATCTCCCAAACATAACGTGGATAATGGTTTTACAGTAAAGCTAGTAAAGTTCATAAAAACATAAATACAAAAAATAAAATGTGTTTTGGTGAATTGCAACATTGATTGTTGTCAACCAGCACATTCCAAAAAAAGATAACAGTGGTTCTGTTATGAAGCCCAACGGAGAACATTAAGAACAGACACATCTAATGATGAAATGACTCGTCTGAACATAAAAGGTTGACATGTTCACTGTGTAGAATACAGAGGCACCGCCAGGTTACTACACCAAATAGGGAGTTTGAAGATGTTTATTGCTACTAAACAATGAAGTGACTTAGTCCCCCCCCCCCCCCAAATAAACCTGTTGTTATGTGCTCTACTGTTGTATTTACAGATATACTAAAAGTCCAACATTTCACTCAGCCTAACAATTAAAATGATCAATTAGTTTCATGATTAGCATGCAGCTACGGCGTTATCGAGTTATCCCCAAAATAAAACAGAGCATTTCCATTGGAATGATGGGAGAAGATGTTTTCCGTATTCTGAAAGTCCAAAATGGAGGAGGTTGTTTGTGACAGTGTAACATGTACAGCTTCTTCATTCTACAGTACATGCAAAGGATATATTCAGCATTTCAGGGTCAATCTGCCTCACAATGTAACAAAATAAATAATTACTGAATACCTTTTCCTACTTAACACAGACCCTTCAATCGCTATGTAGGATCCAACATCATAATAACATCTGTATAAAATAAATACAATCCAAATCATGCCAATATAAAATGTAATTTAAAGCAAAAAAAAACATTTTAATGCTCAGTTCTGCATCATAGTGTTACAATAACTGAGTTTGTTTTCTTCTACAGAACCTAGAATGATAATCAGTCCTTTGTTGAGTTGAAACTCATTAAGAATGACCAAACACAAACGGATAAGATAAATACAACGCTTCCTTCCTTCCTTCCTTCCTTCCTTCCTTCCTTCCTTCCTTCCTTCCTTCCTTCCTTCCTTCCTTCCTTCCTTCCTTCCTAATGAGATCTTTGTGCTTAATAGTTTCCTTCAAAATCACATGAATAACTTTTTTAAACATTTTTAATAATATCTTCAGACCAGTGCTTAATTTGTATATTGGGAGGCGCCAGAACAAAACAAGTGAGTGCTAGAGGGGGTGTCCTGGGGAGTTCTGAGGTAGCAGAACGCAGGAGAGAGAGAAATCACCTTTATAATAAAGCATTTAATGCATATCATCACATTTGCTTTGTGGCATATAGCAGTAGAGTAGAGGCACTTACACAAGTTGCACACATGGGGAACAATTTTTAGTAGCCCAGGGTCCGGGGAAAATGCTGGCCTTTTATAAATGCATTACATTAAATTTTACATCTATTTACATGACTGGAGACTTTGCCAGAATATTTTTTTTTATACAGCACAAATGATGGAAACGGCAGGCTACTATGACACTGACAAACGGAGAATCAGAGATCAATAAAAACCACCTTGTCTTGAATCCATCACTAGCCCAGGCCTCGGTGTGTGGAGACACGTTGTAGGTTACAATAGGAGGAGGAAATGACAGTCCTAATAATGCCTTCCAGTTTCACTGACTCGCCCCCCATGATGCACAGCTCACTGGCTGGTGATGGTCGATGGGCTCGTGCCAAAAGCTTCTCTCTCTTTTGTAAAAGAATATTTGGAAGTTGATCTAATATGTTGGCAGCCTACAGCAGAGTGTTTTCAGCAGGAGCCATTGTATTCGATTGTATTTGAAATATTGCGAAAGGCCTGTTTTTGTCTGCGTGCTGTTTTTCCCACTGACAGATTTGCCGCGCGTTCCTGACTGTAGGATACCTCTTGTTATTGAGCTACAATCCACAGCTCGGCAATTAAAACAAGAAGCTATTGATCCTCTGTGGCTAAATTATAGGCCTTCTCATGGTCTCTGTCTGTCTGTTTCTGTCTCTGTCTCTCTCTCCCTCTCTCTCCCCCTCTCTCTCCCTCTCTCTCATCTCACACAGTAACTCTGAAACAATCTGTTCCCAAAGGTAGTATACCGTCTGTCTCATACAACTGCTTTAATAATCACTGAAGGAGGCTGTCAGAGAGAGAGAGAAACAGAGAGAGAGAAACAGAGAGAGAGAAACAGAGACAGAGAGAGAAACGGAGAGTTAGAGAGACAGAGAGAGGAAACACAGAGAGAGCGAGAGAGACAGAGAGAGAGAGAGAAGCAGAGAGAGAGAAACAGAGAGAGAAACAGAGAGAGAGAAACACAAAGAGAAACAGAGGGAGAGAGAGACAGAGAGAGAAACAGAGAGTGAGAGAGAAACAGAGAGAGAAACAGAGAGAGAAACAGAGAGAGAAACAGAGAGAGACAGAGAGAGAGAGAGAAACAGAGGGAGAGAGAGAGAAACAGAGTGCGAGAGAAACAGAGAGAGAGAGAGAGAGAAACAGAGGGAGAGAGAGAGAAACAGAGAGAGAGAGAGAAAGAGAGAGACAGAGAGAGAGAGAGCGCAACAGAGAGAAGATAAGGGCACCTCAGTGTGAATGAATGAGGCATCAATATGAATCACCATAGGGCTCTGGAAAAAAGTAGTGCACTATTTAGGGAAAAGGCTGCCATTTGGGACAAAACCATAGATATAAAGGCAGGCAGATGATGAACCTGTACTGTTAGTGGAGGTTACTGGGACTGTACTGTTAGTGGAGATACTGGGACTGTACTGTTAGTGGAGGTTACTGGGACTGTACTGTTAGTGGAGGTTACTGGGACTGTACTGTTAGTGGAGGTTACTGGGACTGTACTGCTAGTGGAGGTTACTGGGACTGTACTGTTAGTGGAGGTTACTGGGACTGTACTGTTAGTGGAGGTTACTGGGACTGTACTGTTAGTGGAGGTTACTGGGACTGTACTGTTAGTGGAGGTTACTGGGACTGTACTGTTAGTGGAGGTTACTGGGACTGTACTGTTAGTGGAGGTTACTGGGACTGTACTGTTAGTGGAGGTTACTGGGACTGTACTGTTAGTGGAGGTTAATGGGACTGTACTGTTAGTGGAGGTTACTGGGACTGTACTGCTAGTGGAAGTTACTGGGACTGTACTGCTAGTGGAGGTTACTGGGACTGTACTGCTAGTGGAGGTTACTGGGACTGTACTGTTAGTGGAGGTTACTGGGACTGTACTGTTAGTGGAGGTTACTGGGACTGTACTGCTAGTGGAGGTTACTGGGACTGTACTGTTAGTGGAGATTACTGGGACTGTACTGTTAGTGGAGGTTACTGGGACTGTACTGCTAGTGGAGGTTACTGGGACTGTACTGTTAGTGGAGGTTACTGGGACTGTACTGTTAGTGGAGGTTACTGGGACTGTACTGTTAGTGGAGGTTACTGGGACTGTACTGCTAGTGGAGGTTACTGGGACTGTACTGCTAGTGGAGTTTACTGGGACTGTACTGCTAGTGGAGTTTACTGGGACTGTACTGCTAGTGGAGGTTACTGGGACTGTACTGTTAGTGGAGGTTACTGGGACTGTACTGTTAGTGGAGGTTACTGGGACTGTACTGTTAGTGGAGGTTACTGGGACTGTACTGCTAGTGGAGGTTACTGGGACTGTACTGTTAGTGGAGGTTACTGGGACTGTACTGCTAGTGGAGGTTACTGGGACTGTACTGCTAGTGGAGGTTACTGGGACTGTACTGTTAGTGGAGGTTACTGGGACTGTACTGTTAGTGGAGGTTACTGGGACTGTACTGCTAGTGGAGATTACTGGGACTGTACTGTTAGTGGAGATTACTGGGACTGTACTGCTAGTGGAGGTTACTGGGACTGTACTGTTAGTGGAGGTTACTGGGACTGTACTGCTAGTGGAGTTTACTGGGACTGTACTGTTAGTGGAGGTTACTGGGACTGTACTGTTAGTGGAGGTTACTGGGACTGTACTGCTAGTGGAGGTTACTGGGACTGTACTGTTAGTGGAGGTTACTGGGACTGTACTGCTAGTGGAGGTTACTGGGACTGTACTGCTAGTGGAGGTTACTGGGACTGTACTGTTAGTGGAGGTTACTGGGACTGTACTGTTAGTGGAGGTTACTGGGACTGTACTGCTAGTGGAGGTTACTGGGACTGTACTGTTAGTGGAGATTACTGGGACTGTACTGCTAGTGGAGGTTACTGGGACTGTACTGTTAGTGGAGGTTACTGGGACTGTACTGTTAGTGGAGGTTACTGGGACTGTACTGCTAGTGGAGGTTACTGGGACTGTACTGTTAGTGGAGATTACTGGGACTGTACTGCTAGTGGAGGTTACTGGGACTGTACTGTTAGTGGAGAATACTGGGACTGTACTGTTAGTGGAGGTTACTGGGACTGTACTGTTAGTGGAGGTTACTGGGACTGTACTGTTAGTGGAGGTTACTGGGACTGTACTGTTAGTGGAGGTTACTGGGACTGTACTGTTAGTGGAGGTTACTGGGACTGTACTGCTAGTGGAGGTTACTGGGACTGTACTGTTAGTGGAGGTTACTGGGACTGTACTGCTACTCAACAGAGTTCTAGAAGGGGAAGCCTAGTGTATATGATATCAACAGAGTTCTAGAAGGGGAAGCCTAGTGTATATGATATCAACAGAGTTCTAGAAGGGGAAGCCTAGTGTATATGATATCAACAGAGTTCTAGAAGGGGAAGCCTAGTGTATATGATATCAACAGAGTTCTAGAAGGGGAAGCCTAGTGTATATGATATCAACAGAGTTCTAGAAGGGGAAGCCTAGTGTATATGATATCAACAGAGTTCTAGATGGGGAAGCCTAGTGTATATGATATCAACAGAGTTCTAGAAGGGGAAGCCTAGTGTATATGATATCAACAGAGTTCTAGAAGGGGAAGCCTAGTGTATATGATATCAACAGAGTTCTAGATGGGGAAGCCTAGTGTATATAATATCAACAGAGTTCTAGAAGGGGAAGCCTAGTGTATATGATATCAACAGAGTTCTAGAAGGGGAAGCCTAGTGTATATGATATCAACAGAGTTCTAGAGGCTGTGAGTAGGCTTGTTTTCCATATACTGCTCAATACCCAGATAAGAGACCAGATTACAGGCGTGTGCATGTTAAGATGAGAGTTTCCACAACCAATGGCCAAGCCATGTGGATAATGCACACAGACAGTCATGCTTGGGTGAGTTGGCTCAACAACGCCCTCTGGTGGTAGGATTATGTGCCCTGCACTCAATAAAACTACAGCTGTCCACCTATACCACCGTGGTCAGACTCGTTCCATTCTATGTCTATGGGCCGAGTGTCTGCGGGTTTTTGCTCCTCGTTTGTACTTGATTGATCAAGTAAGGTCACTGATTAGTTAGGAACTCCCCTCCTCACCTGGTTGTCTAGGTCTTCATTGGTTAGTTAGGAACTCCTCTCACCTGGTTGTCTAGGTCTTCATTGGTTAGTTAGGAACTCCTCTCACCTGGTTGTCTAGGTCTTCATTGGTTAGTTAGGAACTCCCCTCCTCACCTGGTTGTCTAGGTCTTCATTGGTTAGTTAGGAACTCCTCTCACCTGGTTGTCTAGGTCTTCATTGGTTAGTTAGGAACTCTCCTCACCTGGTTGTCTGGGTCTTCATTGGTTAGTTAGGAACTCCCCTCACCTGGTTGTCTGGGTCTTCATTGGTTAGTTAGGAACTCCCCTCACCTGGTTGTCTGGGTCTTCATTGGTTAGTTAGGAACTCCCCTCACCTGGTTGTCTAGGTCTTAATTGTTCTTAAAAAACCAGCTGACACTGGGCCATGGAATGAGTGACACCCCTTACCCCTGGTATCCATACAACGCTAGTCTCATGGGACCATCCTTCCAAATCTGACCCCTGGTATCCATACAACCCTAGTCTCATGGGACCATCCTTCCAAATCTGACCCCTGGTATCCATACAACCCTAGTCTCATGGGACCATCCTTCCAAATCTGACCCCTGGTATCCATACAACCCTAGTCTCATGGGACCATCCTTCCAAATCTGACCCCTGGTATCCATACAACGCTAGTCTCATAGGACCATCCTTCCAAATCTGACCCCTGGTATCCATACAACCCTAGTCTCATGGGACCATCCTTCCAAATCTGACCCCTGGTATCCATACAACCCTAGTCTCATGGGACCATCCTTCCAAATCTGACCCCTGGTATCCATACAACGCTAGTCTCATGGGACCATCCTTCCAAATCTGACCCCTGGTATCCATACAACGCTAGTCTCATGGGACCATCCTTCCAAATCTGACCCCTGGTATCCATACAACCCTAGTCTCATGGGACCATCCTTCCAAATCTGACCCCTGGTATCCATACAACCCTAGTCTCATGGGACCATCCTTCCAAATCTGACCCCTGGTATCCATACAACCCTAGTCTCATGGGACCATCCTTCCAAATCTGACCCCTGGTATCCATACAACGCTAGTCTCATGGGACCATCCTTCCAAATCTGACCCCTGGTATCCATACAACCCTAGTCTCATGGGACCATCCTTCCAAATGTGGTCTCGTTGACAGAGTGAAGCCTCTCCGGGGGGTACACTGTCCCAAACATCTAAAAGTGACAACTAATATAAAACTCTCCCAAGTTACACAGGCTCCTTAGAGTTACTCAAATTCCTCAACTCAAACTCAAAGACCTAATCCTCCAAAACAAAGGGATGGATACTTTCAAATACAAATACATGAAGCACAGAATGATTTCTGGGTGACTTGAAGTCAGCGTTAGAAGAAGCTGCTATAAGAACCGTGTTATATTTCAGCTGTGTAGCGCAGCGCTAGTGGAAAGTAAGGTGGAATGAAATCCAGTAGGAAAGGTCCAACCCCAGTATACTAACAGAAGACTGAATAGTTTCTGTAAATGTGTTATCTAGCTATAGCAGCTGGCCTTGTCCTCTCCTCACACTGTCATCTAATCTAAAGAGACAATAGCCCACAGCATGTTGATTACTTACTCCACATGTTGCAGGAATATCCCCCTTGAGGGATATTGAAGTTCAATTGAACTGAATTGAGTGTAGTCCACCAGGAATCCATCCTGGCCACCGCTAACTGATTAGGACTAAGTTACACCAAACTCAAAAAATAAAAGTTGCACCAACTTAAAAAAAACAAAAAAACCAAAGAAGCAGCAGAAAACATGGTTGGAAGAGTGGTCCATTTGTATTTATCATTGTTGTTTTGTTTTTCTTCATACTGCTTTCGAATGTTGCAGGAGGAACTATTTAAGACATTGACATCAACAATTGACATCAATAGTCATGCTTCCTACACTGTAGTGTTAGTAATCTAGTTTACCTAGGAAGGTCTGTCTGTCTGGAGAAACAGATTGAGGTTATTCATTATGCAGTAGTTAGGTTGTGAAGTAGCGGTAGTCCAAGTCCTCTCTCTTCCGGAGAAGGTAAGTCTTTCTGTCAAGGTGTCTCAATTGCTGCTGCTGCTGTCAGTGGAGATGGAGGCTAGTGATCCATCTCCACCCTCCCTTTGCACCTCCTTCTTCTTCTCATCGTTGAAGAAGAGCAGCGGGAACATCCCTAAGATGCAGCCGATGGCAACTCCCATGGCTTTACCCTGAAGACAAAACAAAACAAGAAACAACGTTCATTACTACTCTGATGCCTAATACTAATACTAATACTAATACTAATAGTAATACTAATACTAATACTAACACTAATACTAATAGTAATACTAATACTAATACTAATACTAATAGTAATACTAATACTAACACTAATACTAATACTAACACTAATACTAATAGTAATATTAACACTAATACTAACACTAATACTAACACTAATACTAATACTAACACTAATACTAATACTAATACTAATAGTAATACTAATACTAATAGTAATACTAATACTAATACTAACACTAATACTAATAGTAATATTAACACTAATACTAATACTAACACTAATACTAACACTAATACTAATACTAATACTAATACTAATAGTAATACTAATACTAATAGTAATACTAACACTAATACTAATACTAATACTAATACTAAAACTAATAGTAATACTAATACTAATACTAATACTAATAGTAACACTAATACTAATAGTAATACTAATACTAACACTAATACTAATACTAACACTAATACTAACACTAATACTAATACTAATACTAATACTAATACTAACACTAATACTAATACTAACACTAATACTAATACTAATACTAACACTAATACTAATACTAATACTAATACTAACACTAATACTAATACTAATACTAATAGTAATATTAATACTAATACTAACACTAATAGTAATATTAATACTAATACTAATACTAATACTAACACTAATTGTAATACTAATACTAATACTAATAGTAATACTAATAGTAATACTAATACTAACACTAATCCCTTAATATGCAGTGCTACAAGTACGTAACCTGCAAGCAACTCTTGGCCAATAAAACTGTAGAGACTCTGTGAAGGAACGTTTATTTATTTTTTTATTAGCTTGACTGCTGGATTCACAAATAAAATACTGTCTTCAGTGAAATGGCTGCACAACCAAAAGCATATTCTGTAGGACACTTCTGACTGATTTAGGGCTCTATTCAATCAGATCCACTAAGTAAGCAACACAGAGAGGACTGACAGAGAGAGAGAGACAGAGAGAGAGAGAGAGAGACAGAGAGACAGAGAGACAGAGAGAGAGAGACAGACAGAGAGACAGACAGAGAGACAGACAGAGAGACAGACAGACAGACAGACAGACAGTGTGTACGTCCTCTCAGAGATAAGACAGAGACTCACACTGTGGGTGCTAACTCTTGTCTGCCACATGTCAGCCTGTTTGGGGTTCAGGTCTGGGCCCACCAACCCACAACGACAGGCCAGGGCTTCCACATAACCTGCAAGGCTAACACAGGAAAATACCATGGTTACAACCTTAATGCACAAACAAAAAGGTTTGGTTACATACATCAATGTATTATCTCTGTTAACCCACAAGTAAAACCAGAAGTCATTTGATCAGCTGCATGATTAATAACCTCTTACATCTAGGGGGCAGTAATTTCACGGCTGGATAAAAAACGTACCCGATTTAATCTGATTATTAGTCCTGCCCAGAAACTGGAATATGCATATAATTATTAGCTTTGGAGAGAAAACACTCCAAAGTTTCTGAAACTGTTTGAATGGTGTCTGTGAGTATAACAGAACTCCTATGGCAGGCAAAAACCTGAGATGCTTCTGTTCAGGAAGTACCCTGTCTGAACATTTCTTGCCCTTCTTTATTATCTCTGTCGTTTACAAAGGATCTCTGCTCTTACGTGACACTTCGCACGTCAACAATGGCCTCTCATAGCCCGGGAAAAAGAGGAATGACGTAATTCAAAGCCCTGGTTGAAGCACACGAGAGCAAAAGCTGAGTGGTCAGTCAATGGACTAAGCCTTAGGCGCGTGACACGCCCCGCCCCCGGCTTTCGGTTTTTTCCTCAGTTTACAGACAGGCAGATTCCCGGTCGGAATATTATCGCTTCTCTACGAGATAAATTGCATAAATATTGGTTTTAAACAGCGGTTGACATGCTTCGAAGTACGGTAATGGAATATTTAGAAATTTTTTGTCATATTTTGCGTCATGCTCGTGGCCGAGATTTAGCGTTGGGATAGTGTCTAGAACGCACGAACAAAACGTCGCTGTTTGGATATAACGATGGATTATTTGGGACCAAACCTACATTTGTTATTGAAGTAGAAGTCCTGGCAGTGTATTCTGATGAAGAACAAGCAAGGTAAGAACATTTTTCTTATAGGAAATGTGATTTTGGTGAAGGCTAAACTTGCAGGGTGTCTAAATAGCTAGCCCTGTAACGCCGGGCTATGTACTTAGATTATTGCAAAATGTGCTTCATCCGAAAAGCTATTTTAAAATCGGACATATCGAGTGCATAGAGGAGTTCTGTATCTATAATTCTTAAAATAATTGTTATGCTTTTTGTGAACGTTTATCGTGAGTAATTTAGTAAAATCACCGGAAGTGTTCGGTGGGAATGCTAGTTCTGAACGTCACATGCTAATGTAAAAAGCTGGTTTTTGATATAAATATGAACTTGATTGAACAGACATGCATGTATTGTATAACACAATGTCCTAGGTGTGTCATCTGATGAAGATCATCAAAGGTTAGTGCTGCATTTAGATATGGTTTGGGTTTATGTGACATGATATGCTAGCTTGAAAAATGGCTGTGTGATTATTCCTGGCTGGGTACTCTGCTGACATAATCTAATGTTTTGCTTTCGCTGTAAAGCCTTTTTGAAATCGGACAGTTTGGTTAGATAAAGGAGAGTCTTGTCTTTAAATAGCTGTAAAATAGTCATATGTTTGAAAAGTGTAAGTTTTCGGATTTAGAGGAGTTTGAATTTCGCGCCCCGCCCATCATTGGATATTGGAGCAGACGTTCCGCTAGCGGAACGTGTAGATGTAAGAGGTTTTAACTTCTGTGTTCATACTGTACATGTTAGAAATGGAGAGTTCTGGAAAAAACTAAGTGTTTACCCTTGTAAAAGGTACCTCTCAGCCAAACCCCCCACTTCCCCCCACTTCCCATCCACATGGGGACACGCAGCAAGCACGAGGCCAAGCACTTTAAGCACCGTCTTCTCTCAAATCTGATACCTACAAATAACCAGTGATGAAATCCCCCAAAACCAGAACTAATGCTGCTCGGCTCTCAGGCATCACATTCAGTCCTGGAAGATTCTCTCAGTCAACACGCAGAATCTGCATTATTCTGTACTGTTGAGGAACAGTGGCAGGTCAGCGTTACACTGTCTCCTCTACACCTACATTATTCTGTACTGTTGAGGAACAGTGGCAGGTCAGCGTTACACTGTCTCCTCTACACCTACATTATTCTGTACTGTTGAGGAACAGTGGCAGGTCAGCGTTACACTGTCTCCTCTACACCTACATTATTCTGTACTGTTGAGGAACAGTGGCAGGTCAGCGTTACACTGTCTCCTCTACACCTACATTATTCTGTACTGTTGAGGAACAGTGGCAGGTCAGCGTTACACTGTCTCCTCTACACCTACATTATTCTGTACTGTTGAGGAACAGTGGCAGGTCAGCGTTACACTGTCTCCTCTACACCTACATTATTCTGTACTGTTGAGGAACAGTGGCAGGTCAGCGTTACACTGTCTCCTCTACACCTACATTATTCTGTACTGTTGAGGAACAGTGGCAGGTCAGCGTTACACTGTCTCCTCTACACCTACATTATTCTGTACTGTTGAGGAACAGTGGCAGGTCAGCGTTACACTGTCTCCTCTACACCTACATTATTCTGTACTGTTTGAGGAACAGTGGCAGGTCAGCGTTACACTGTCTCCTCTACACCTACATTATTCTGTACTGCTGAGGAACAGTGGCAGGTCAGCGTTACACTGTCTCCTCTACACCTACATTATTCTGTACTGTTGAGGAACAGTGGCAGGTCAGCGTTACACTGTCTCCTCTACACCTACATTATTCTGTACTGTTGAGGAACAGTGGCAGGTCAGCGTTACACTGTCTCCTCTACACCTACATTATTCTGTACTGTTGAGGAACAGTGGCAGGTCAGCGTTACACTGTCTCCTCTACACCTACATTATTCTGTACTGTTGAGGAACAGTGGCAGGTCAGCGTTACACTGTCTCCTCTACACCTACATTATTCTGTACTGTTGAGGAACAGTGGCAGGTCAGCGTTACACTGTCTCCTCTACACCTACATTATTCTGTACTGTTGAGGAACAGTGGCAGGTCAGCGTTACACTGTCTCCTCTACACCTACATTATTCTGTACTGTTGAGGAACAGTGGCAGGTCAGCGTTACACTGTCTCCTCTACACCTACATTATTCTGTACTGTTGAGGAACAGTGGCAGGTCAGCGTTACACTGTCTCCTCTACACCTACATTATTCTGTACTGTTGAGGAACAGTGGCAGGTCAGCGTTACACTGTCTCCTCTACACCTACATTATTCTGTACTGTTGAGGAACAGTGGCAGGTCAGCGTTACACTGTCTCCTCTACACCTACATTATTCTGTACTGTTGAGGAACAGTGGCAGGTCAGCGTTACACTGTCTCCTCTACACCTACATTATTCTGTACTGTTGAGGAACAGTGGCAGGTCAGCGTTACACTGTCTCCTCTACACCTACATTATTCTGTACTGTTGAGGAACAGTGGCAGGTCAGCGTTACACTGTCTCCTCTACACCTACATTATTCTGTACTGTTGAGGAACAGTGGCAGGTCAGCGTTACACTGTCTCCTCTACACCTACATTATTCTGTACTGTTGAGGAACAGTGGCAGGTCAGCGTTACACTGTCTCCTCTACACCTACATTATTCTGTACTGTTGAGGAACAGTGGCAGGTCAGCGTTACACTGTCTCCTCTACACCTACATTATTCTGTACTGTTGAGGAACAGTGGCAGGTCAGCGTTACACTGTCTCCTCTACACCTACATTATTCTGTACAGCTCCGCCCCTCTTTATGAGCTAAAACACTGATCCCAGATCAGCACTCTGAGATGAATGAATACAGGTCCTGAGCTGTAAGGGATCACTAGAGGAAAGATCCCCGCTTTATGAGCTAAAACACTGATCCCAGATCAGCAGTCTGAGATGTATGAATACAGGTCCTGAGCTTTAAGGGATCACTAGAGGAAAGATCCCCTCTTTATGAGCTAAAACACTGATCCCAGATCAGCACTCTGAGATGTATGAATACAGGTCCTGAGCTTTAAGGGATCACTAGAGGAAAGATCCCCGCTTTATGAGCTAAAACACTGATCCCAGATCAGCACTCTGAGATGTATGAATACAGGTCCTGAGCTTTAAGGGATCACTAGAGGAAAGATCCCCTCTTTATGAGCTAAAACACTGATCCCAGATCAGCACTCTGAGATGTATGAATACAGGTCCTGAGCTTTAAGGGAAAAAAATCCCATTCACCGCTGGAGTGATATATGGTAATACAAAATTACCATAATACAAATTATGGAAATATTAAATTCAACCAGTAAATATGCACAGCAGAAAATCTTCTGGCACAGACATCTGTGCATAGAATCATAAAAAGATGGGAAAAAATGTATTAATCAAAATACATGCTGTTATTCAACACCAGCCCTTCTGGGTCCTGGCACTCCGACGGTGGAATGAGCTTCCCTCTGAAGCTAGGACAGCAGAGACCCTGTCCATCTCCCCCTGAAGCTAGGACAGCAGAGTCCCTGCCCATCTTCCCCTGAAGCTAGGACAGCAGAGACCCTGTCCATCTCCCCCCTGAAGCTAGGACAGCAGAGTCCCTGTCCATCTCCCCCTGAAGCTAGGACAGCAGAGTCCCTGTCCATCTCCCCCCTGAAGCTAGGACAGCAGAGACCCTGTCCATCTTCCCCCTGAAGCTAGGACAGCAGAGTCCCTGTCCATCTTCCCCCTGAAGCTAGGACAGCAGAGTCCCTGTCCATCTTCCCCCTGAAGCTAGGACAGCAGAGTCCCTGTCCATCTCCCCCCCCCTGAAGCTAGGACAGCAGAGTCCCTGTCCATCTTCCCCTGAAGCTAGGACAGCAGAGTCCCTGTCCATCTTCCTCCTGAAGCTAGGACAGCAGAGTCCCTGTCCATCTTCCCCCTGAAGCTAGGACAGCAGAGTCCCTGTCCATCTTCCCCCTGAAGCTAGGACGGCAGAGTCCCTGTCCATCTTCCCCCTGAAGCTAGGACAGCAGAGACCCTGTCTATCTTCCCCCTGAAGCTAGGACAGCAGAGACCCTGTCCCTGTCCATCTTCACCCTGAAGCTAGGACAGCAGGGACCCTGTCCATCTTCCCCCTGAAGCTAGGACAGCAGAGACCCTGTCCATCTTCCGCCTGAAGCCAGGACAGCAGAGTCCCTGTCCATCTTCCCCCTGAAGCTAGGACAGCAGAGTCCCTGTCCATCTTCCCCCTGAAGCTAGGACAGCAGAGTCTCTGTCCATCTTCCCCTGAAGCTAGGACAGCAGAGACCCTGTCCATCTTCCCCCTGAAGCTAGGACAGCAGAGTCCCTGTTCATCTTCCCCCTGAAGCTAGGACAGCAGAGACCCTGTCCATCTTCCCCCTGAAGCTAGGAAAGCAGAGTCCCTGTCCATCTCCCCCCTGAAGCTAGGACAGCAGAGTCCCTGTCCATCTTCCCCCTGAAGCTAGGACAGCAGAGTCCCTGTCCATCTCCCCCCTGAAGCTAGGACAGCAGAGACCCTGTCCATCTTCCCCCTGAAGCTAGGACAGCAGAGTCCCTGTACATCTTCCCCTGAAGCTAGGACAGCATAGGCCCTGTCCATCTTCCTCCTGAAGCTAGGACAGCAGAGACCCTGTCCATCTTCCTCCTGAAGCTAGGACAGCAGAGTCCCTGTCCATCTTCCCCCCTGAAGCTAGGCCAGCAGAGTCCCTGTCCATCTTCCCCCCTGAAGCTAGGCCAGCAGAGTCCCTGCCCATCTCCCCCCTGAAGCTAGGACAGCAGAAACCCTGTCCCTGTCCATCTTCCCCCTGAAGCCAGGACAGCAGAGACCCTGTCCATCTTCCTCCTGAAGCTAGGACAGCAGAGTCCCTGTCCATCTTCCCCCTGAAGCTAGGACAGCAGAGTCCCTGTCCATCTCCCCCCCTGAAGCTAGGACAGCAGAGTCCCTGTCCATCTCCCCCCTGAAGCTAGGACAGCAGAGACCCTGTCCATCTTCCCCCCTGAAGCTAGGACAGCAGAATCCCTGTCCATCTTCCCCCTGAAGCTAGGACAGCAGAGTCCCTGTCCATCTCCCCCCTGAAGCTAGGACAGCAGAGTCCCTGTCCATCTTCCCCCTGAAGCTAGGACAGCAGAGACCCTGTCCATCTTCCCCCCTGAAGCTAGGACAGCAGAGACCCTGTCCATCTTCCCCCTGAAGCTAGGACAGCAGAGTCCCTGTCCATCTTCCCCCTGAAGCTAGGACAGCAGAGTCCCTGTCCATCTTCCTCCTGAAGCTAGGACAGCAGAGTCCCTGTCCATCTTCCCCCCCTGAAGCTAGGACAGCAGAGTCCCTGTCCATCTCCCCCCTGAAGCTAGGACAGCAGAGTCCCTGTCCATCTTCCCCCTGAAGCTAGGACAGCAGAGTCCCTGTCCATCTTCCTCCTGAAGCTAGGAGTGCAGAGACCCTGTCCATCTTCCCCCTGAAGCTAGGACAGCAGAGTCCCTGTCCATCTTCCCCCTGAAGCTAGGACAGCAGAGTCCCTGTCCATCTCCCCCCTGAAGCTAGGACAGCAGAGACCCTGTCCATCTCCCCCCTGAAGCTAGGACAGCAGAGTCCCTGTCCATCTTCCCCCTGAAGCTAGGACAGCAGAGTCCCTGTCCATCTTCCCCCTGAAGCTAGGACAGCAGAGTCCCTGTCCATCTTCCCCCTGAAGCTAGGACAGCAGAGTCCCTGTCCATCTTCCCCCCTGAAGCTAGGACAGCAGAGTCCCTGTCCATTTTCCCCCTGAAACTAGGACAGCAGAGTCCCTGTCCATCTCCCCCCTGAAGCTAGGACAGCAGAGACCCTGTCCCTGTCCATCTCCCCCCTGAAGCTAGGAGAGCAGAGACCCTGTCCATCTTCTGGAAACCCTACCTCTTCAAAGACTATCTTCAATAAAACCTCTCAGTATTCCCCCCGCCATTAAAAACTAACAAAAATATACAAATTGTAATTCTCTCTTCCTACTGGCACTGACTTTGCTGATCACTTCTTTACTGACAAAAAATGTACTGACTATGGCTGTGTTATGTACTACGACTGTGTTATGTACTATGACTGTGTTTTGTACTACGGCTGTGTTATGTACTATGGCTGTGTTATGTACTACGACTGTGTTATGTACTACGACTGTGTTACGTACTACGACTGTGTTATGTACTACGACTGTGTTATGTACTACGACTGTGTTATGTACTATGACTGTGTTATGTAGTTGCTGTGTTATGCACTATGACTGTGTTATGTACTATGACTGTGTTATGTAGTTGCTGTGTTATGCACTATGACTGTGTTATGTACTATGACTGTGTTATGTAGTTGCTGTGTTATGCACTATGACTGTGTTATGTACTATGGCTGTGTTATGTAGTTGCTGTGTTATGTACTATGACTGTGTTATGTAGTTGCTGTGTTATGCACTATGACTGTGTTATGTACTATGACTGTGTTATGTAGTTGCTGTGTTGGATGGATGCTATCTCCATTATGATGCTAACAGAGTGCCAGACAGAGCAGCTGTCTCCATTATGATGCTAACAGAGTGCCAGACAGAGCAGCTATCTCCATTACGATGCTAACAGAGCGCCAGACAGAGCAGCTATCTCCATTATGATGCTAACAGAGTGCCAGACAGAGCAGCTGTCTCCATTACGATGCTAACAGAGTGCCAGACAGAGCAGCTATCTCCATTATGATGCTAACAGAGTGCCAGACAGAGCAGCTATCTCCATTATGATGCTAACAGAGTGCCAGACAGAGCAGCTGTCTCCATTACGATGCTAACAGAGTACCAGACAGAGCAGCTATCTCCATTATGATGCTAACAGAGTGCCAGACAGATCAGCTGTCTCCATTATGATGCCAACTGAGTGCCAGACAGAGCAGCTATCTCCATTATGATGCTAACAGAGTACCAGACAGAGCAGCTATCTCCATTATGATGCTAACAGAGTGCCAGACAGAGCAGCTATCTCCATTACGATGCCAACTGAGTGCCAGACAGAGCAGTGGTACAGATGGCCCAGGAACATGAGCAGAATCCTGAAAGGACACTATTCCCTATAAAGTGGGCAACAGGAAGTGAGTCTTGTCTGACCCAGAATGGCCAATAGAGACAACATTCCAGACTCAGCCGGCTGTCTGTGCCACTTGGGACGAAGCCATAGGAATGTACTCCCACATTGGCCAATTCAGTTAGTTTTGGGTAAAAAAAAAAAAAAGACTGTAAAATCTATAGGAATTAAGTTAAAAATGAGTTTAATTGAGGAAATCTGTTCCTAAGTATTCTCGCAAATAAAAAATAGAAACGTCATCTTGTCTCAGTGTAATCAAGGTAATAAATTATTGTTATTTTCAAATGCAATCTCTTTTTGAGTTGTGGTTAATTTGCAGTGTACAGATTATTAGAACTATGTTCAGCCCCCCCCCCCCCGACCATCTGCTCCGACAAAAAAACATCTGAATCTAGTTGGCCTACCCCTGACCTAGATCAACTCAATAATTCACAGGCTGGATGCACAGTCAGGGGAGAGGGACCAAATTATCTGTTTAAATTCAGTCAGGGGAGAGGAGAGGCTGAAGCCCCAGGTCAAACCAAGCTAACAGAGGAGAGGCTGTGGAGTCCCAGGTCAAACCAAGCTAACAGAGGAGAGACTGTGGAGCCCCAGGTCAAACCAAGCTAACAGAGGAGAGGCTGTGGAGTCCCAGGTCAAACCAAGCTAACAGAGGAGAGGCTGGAGCCCCAGGTCAAACCAAGCTAACAGAGGAGAGGCTGGAGCCCCAGGTCAAACCAAGCTAACAGAGGAGAGGCTGGAGCCCCAGGTCAAACCAAGCTAACAGAGGAGAGGTTGTGGAGCCCCAGGTCAAACCAAGCTAACAGAGGAGAGGCTGTGGAGCCCCAGGTCAAACCAAGCTAACAGAGGAGAGGCTGAAGCCCCAGGTCAAACCAAGCTAACAGAGGAGAGGCTGTGGAGCCCCAGGTCAAACCAAGCTAACAGAGGAGAGGCTGTGGAGCCCCAGGTCAAACCAAGCTAACAGAGGAGAGACTGGAGCCCCAGGTCAAACCAAGCTAACAGAGGAGAGGCTGTGGAGCCCCAGGTCAAACCAAGCTAACAGAGGAGAGGCTGAAGCCCCAGGTCAAACCAAGCTAACAGAGGAGAGGCTGTGGAGTCCCAGGTCAAACCAAGCTAACAGAGGAGAGACTGTGGAGCCCCAGGTCAAACCAAGCTAACAGAGGAGAGGCTGTGGAGTCCCAGGTCAAACCAAGCTAACAGAGGAGAGGCTGGAGCCCCAGGTCAAACCAAGCTAACAGAGGAGAGGCTGGAGCCCCAGGTCAAACCAAGCTAACAGAGGAGAGGCTGGAGCCCCAGGTCAAACCAAGCTAACAGAGGAGAGGTTGTGGAGCCCCAGGTCAAACCAAGCTAACAGAGGAGAGGCTGTGGAGCCCCAGGTCAAACCAAGCTAACAGAGGAGAGGCTGAAGCCCCAGGTCAAACCAAGCTAACAGAGGAGAGGCTGTGGAGCCCCAGGTCAAACCAAGCTAACAGAGGAGAGGCTGTGGAGCCCCAGGTCAAACCAAGCTAACAGAGGAGAGACTGGAGCCCCAGGTCAAACCAAGCTAACAGAGGAGAGGCTGTGGAGCCCCAGGTCAAACCAAGCTAACAGAGGAGAGGCTGTGGAGCCCCAGGTCAAACCAAGCTAACAGAGGAGAGGCTGTGGAGCCCCAGGTCAAACCAAGCTAACAGAGGAGAGGCTGTGGAGCCCCAGGTCAAACCAAGCTAACAGAGGAGAGGCTGTGGAGCCCCAGGTCAAACCAAGCTAACAGAGGAGAGGCTGTGGAGTCCCAGGTCAAACCAAGCTAACAGAGGAGAGGCTGTGGAGTCCCAGGTCAAACCAAGCTAACAGAGGAGAGGCTGTGGAGTCCCAGGTCAAACCAAGCTAACAGAGGAGAGGCTGGAGCCCCAGGTCAAACCAAGCTAACAGAGGAGAGTCTGTGGAGCCCCAGGTCAAACCAAGCTAACAGAGGAGAGGCTGTGGAGCCCCAGGTCAAACCAAGCTAACAGAGGAGAGGCTGTGGAGTCCCAGGTCAAACCAAGCTAACAGAGGAGAGGCTGTGGAGTCCCAGGTCAAACCAAGCTAACAGAGGAGAGGCTGTGGAGTCCCAGTTCAAACCAAGCTAACAGAGGAGAGTCTGTGGAGCCCCAGGTCAAACCAAGCTAACAGAGGAGAGGCTGTGGAGCCCCAGGCCAAACCAAGCTAACAGAGGAGAGACTGTGGAGTCCCAGGTCAAACCAAGCTAACAGAGGAGAGGCTGTGGAGCCCCAGGTCAAACCAAGCTAACAGAGGAGAGGCTGGAGCCCCAGGTCAAACCAAGCTAACAGAGGAGAGGCTGTGGAGTCCCAGGTCAAACCAAGCTAACAGAGGAGAGACTGTGGAGTCCCAGGTCAAACCAAGCTAACAGAGGAGAGTCTGTGGAGCCCCAGGTCAAACCAAGCTAACAGAGGAGAGGCTGGAGCCCCAGGTCAAACCAGCTAACAGAGGAGAGGCTGTGGAGCCCCAGGCCAAACCAAGCTAACAGAGGAGAGGCTGTGGAGTCCCAGGTCAAACCAAGCTAACAGAGGAGAGAGTGGAGCCCCAGGTCAAACCAGCTAACAGAGGAGAGGCTGAAGCCCCAGGTCAAACCAAGCTAACAGAGGAGAGGCTGTGGAGCCCCAGGCCAAACCAAGCTAACAGAGGAGAGACTGTGGAGTCCCAGGTCAAACCAAGCTAACAGAGGAGAGGCTGAAGTCCCAGGTCAAACCAAGCTAACAGAGGAGAGGCTGGAGCCCCAGGTCAAACCAAGCTAACAGAGGAGAGTCTGTGGAGTCCCAGGTCAAACCAAGCTAACAGAGGAGAGGCTGAAGCCCCAGGTCAAACCAAGCTAACAGAGGAGAGGCTGTGGAGCCCCAGGTCAAACCAAGCTAACAGAAGAGAGGCTGGAGCCCCAGGTCAAACCAAGCTAACAGAGGAGAGGCTGTGGAGTCCCAGGTCAAACCAAGCTAACAGAGGAGAGGCTGGAGCCCCAGGTCAAACCAAGCTAACAGAGGAGAGACTGGAGTCCCAGGTCAAACCAAGCTAACAGAGGAGAGGCTGTGGAGTCCCAGGTCAAACCAAGCTAACAGAGGAGAGGTTGTGGAGCCCCAGGTCAAACCAAGCTAACAGAGGAGAGGCTGGAGCCCCAGGTCAAACCAAGCTAACAGAGGAGAGGCTGTGGAGTCCCAGGTCAAACCAAGCTAACAGAGGAGAGGCTGTGGAGTCCCAGGTCAAACCAAGCTAACAGAGGAGAGGCTGTGGAGCCCCAGGTCAAACCAAGCTAACAGAGGAGAGGCTGTGGAGTCCCAGGTCAAACCAAGCTAACAGAGGAGAGGCTGTGGAGTCCCAGGTCAAACCAAGCTAACAGAGGAGATGGCTGTGGAGTCCCAGGTCAAACCAAGCTAACAGAGGAGAGGCTGGAGCCCCAGGTCAAACCAAGCTAACAGAGGAGAGTCTGTGGAGCCCCAGGTCAAACCAAGCTAACAGAGGAGAGGCTGTGGAGCCCCAGGTCAAACCAAGCTAACAGAGGAGAGGCTGTGGAGTCCCAGGTCAAACCAAGCTAACAGAGGAGAGGCTGTGGAGTCCCAGGTCAAACCAAGCTAACAGAGGAGAGGCTGTGGAGTCCCAGGTCAAACCAAGCTAACAGAGGAGAGTCTGTGGAGCCCCAGGTCAAACCAAGCTAACAGAGGAGAGTCTGTGGAGCCCCAGGTCAAACCAAGCTAACAGAGGAGAGGCTGGAGCCCCAGGTCAAACCAAGCTAACAGAGGAGAGGCTGTGGAGTCCCAGGTCAAACCAAGCTAACAGAGGAGAGGCTGGAGCCCCAGGTCAAACCAAGCTAACAGAGGAGAGGCTGTGGAGCCCCAGGCCAAACCAAGCTAACAGAGGAGAGACTGTGGAGTCCCAGGTCAAACCAAGCTAACAGAGGAGAGGCTGTGGAGCCCCAGGTCAAACCAAGCTAACAGAGGAGAGGCTGGAGCCCCAGGTCAAACCAAGCTAACAGAGGAGAGGCTGTGGAGTCCCAGGTCAAACCAAGCTAACAGAGGAGAGACTGTGGAGTCCCAGGTCAAACCAAGCTAACAGAGGAGAGGCTGTGGAGTCCCAGGTCAAACCAAGCTAACAGAGGAGAGGCTGGAGCCCCAGGTCAAACCAAGCTAACAGAGGAGAGGCTGTGGAGTCCCAGGTCAAACCAAGCTAACAGAGGAGAGGCTGGAGCCCCAGGTCAAACCAGCTAACAGAGGAGAGGCTGTGGAGCCCCAGGCCAAACCAAGCTAACAGAGGAGAGGCTGTGGAGTCCCAGGTCAAACCAAGCTAACAGAGGAGAGAGTGGAGCCCCAGGTCAAACCAGCTAACAGAGGAGAGGCTGAAGCCCCAGGTCAAACCAAGCTAACAGAGGAGAGGCTGTGGAGCCCCAGGCCAAACCAAGCTAACAGAGGAGAGACTGTGGAGCCCCAGGTCAAACCAAGCTAACAGAGGAGAGGCTGGAGCCCCAGGTCAAACCAAGCTAACAGAGGAGAGGCTGTGGAGTCCCAGGTCAAACCAAGCTAACAGAGGAGAGACTGGAGCCCCAGGTCAAACCAAGCTAACAGAGGAGAGGCTGTGGAGCCCCAGGTCAAACCAAGCTAACAGAGGAGAGGCTGTGGAGCCCCAGGTCAAACCAAGCTAACAGAGGAGAGGCTGTGGAGTCCCAGGTCAAACCAAGCTAACAGAGGAGAGGCTGAAGCCCCAGGTCAAACCAAGCTAACAGAGGAGAGGCTGTGGAGCCCCAGGTCAAACCAAGCTAACAGAGGAGAGGCTGTGGAGCCCCAGGTCAAACCAAGCTAACAGAGGAGAGACTGTGGAGCCCCAGGTCAAACCAAGCTAACAGAGGAGAGGCTGGAGCCCCAGGTCAAACCAAGCTAACAGAGGAGAGGCTGGGGCCCCAGGTCAAACCAAGCTAACAGAGGAGAGGCTGTGGAGCCCCAGGTCAAACCAAGCTAACAGAGGAGAGGCTGAAGCCACGGCCACAGCAGCTGCCTGCTGTTAAAATAAATGACTCATACATCAAATTACAGATGTCAGAAAGAGACAGCAGCAGATTACACGACATCTGGGAAATCAAACATCTACAAGCAGACATCTACAATCCTCTCTGCCACCAGTCATAGAAAAAGGACTGCAGAGAATACAAAACAAATACTTTATTCTATAATTCACCATAATGCTGACAACAAGGCCAATAGGAAACATTTAGTCACAGGTAGCTTAGCTCTAGCTTGGACCCAGATCTGTTGTAGCCTTGTCCCAGATCTGTTGTAGCCTGGTCCCAGATCTGTTGTAGCCTGGTCCCAGATCTGTTGTAGCCTGGTCCCAGATCTGTTGTAGCCTGGTAACAGATCTGTTGTGGACTGGTCCCATATCTGCTCTAAACTGGTCCCATATCTGCTCTAAACTGGTCCCATATCTGCTCTAAACTGGTCCCAGATCTGTGGTAGCCTGGTCCCAGATCTGTGGTAGCCTGGTCTCAGATCTGTGGTAGCCTGGTCTCAGATCTGTTGTAGCCTGGTCCCAGATCTGTTGTAGCCTTGTCCCAGATCTGTTGTAGCCTGGTCCCAGATCTGTTGTAGCCTGGTCTCAGATCTGTTGTAGCCTGGTCCCAGATCTGTTGTAGCCTGGTCTCAGATCTGTTGTAGCCTGGTCTCAGATCTGTTGTAGTCTGGTCCCAGATCTGTGGTAGCCTGGTCTCATATCTGTTGTAGCCTGGTCCCAGATCTGTTGTCCCCACATGCTACAAGATTGTCACCATTGTTCCTGTACACAAGAAGACAAAGGTAACTGAACTGAATGACTATCGCCCAGTAGCACTCACTTCTGTCATCGTGAAGTGTTTTGAGAGACTAGTCAAGGATCATATCACTTCCACCTTACCTGTCACCCTAGACCCACTGCAATTTGCATAGGTCCACAGACGATGCAATCGCCATCACACTGCCCTATCCCATCTGGACAAGAGGAACACCTATGTAAGACACCATAGTACCCTCCAAGTTATAGCATTAAGCTTGAGGCCCTGAGTCTCAACCTCGCCCTGTGCAATCCTGGACTTCCTGACGGGTCCTGGACTTCCTGACGGGCCACCCCCAGGTGGTGAAGGTAGGAAACAACATCTCCACTTTGCTGATCCCACAAGGGTGCGTGCTCAGCCACCTCCTGTACTCCCTTTTCACCCATGACTGCGTGGCCATGCACACCTCCAACTCGATCATCAAGTTTGCAGATGACACAGCAGTGGGCTTGATCACCAACAACAACGAGACAGCCTATAGGGAGGAGGGGAGGGCACTCGGGGTGTGGTGTCAGGAAAACAACCTCTCACTCAACGTCAACAAAACAAAGGAGATGATCGTGGACTTCAGGAAACAGCAGAGGGAGCACCCCCCTATCCACATCAATGGGACAGCAGTGGAGAAGTTGGAAAGTTTCAAGTTCCTCGGCATACACATCAGGGACAACCTGAAATGGTTCACTCACACAGACAGTGTGGTGAAGAAGGCGCAACAGCGCCTCTTAAACCTCAGGAGGCTGAAGAAAATTGGCTTGTCACCTAAAACCCTCACAAACTTCTACAGATGCACAATTGAGAGCATCCTGTCGGGCTGTATCACCGCCTGGTACGGCAACTGCACCGCTGTCACGTCCTGACCATAGTAAAAGGTTATTTTCTATGGTAGAGTAGGTCAGGACGTGACAGGGGGTGTTTGGTGTTTTTCTATGTTTTGTATTTCTATGTTTAAGTTCTAGTTTTTCTATTTCTATGTTTTTCTGGGGGGGGTTGATCTCCAATTGGAGGCAGCTGGTCCTCGTTGTCTCTAATTGGAGATCATATTTAAGTAGGGTTATTTCTTCCTGGGGTTTGTGGGTTATTATCTTTTGAGTAGTGTTTGTTTCTCTCTGCGTCACGGTTTGTTGTTTTGGCATATTCAGTTATTTATGTCTTGCAAAGTTTCACGGATTAAATAAAATGTGGAACTACAACCACGCTGCACTTTGGTCCGCTCCTTTCGACAGCCGTGACAACCGCCCACAACCGCAGGGCTCTCCAGAGGGTGGTGTGGTCTGCACAACGCATCCCCGGGGGCAAACTACCTGCCCTCCAGGACACCTACAACACCCGATGTCACAGGAAGGTCAAAAAGATCATCAAGGACATCAACCACCCGAGCCACTGCCTGTTCACCCCGCTACCATCCAGAAGGCGAGGTCAGTACAGGTGCATCAAAGCTGGGACAGAGACTGAAAAACAGCTTCTATCTCAAGGCCATCAGACTGTTAAACAGCCATCACTAACACAGTGAGGCTGCTGCCTACATACAGACTTGAAATCATTGGCCACTCTAACAAATTAGATCACTAGTCAGTTTATTAATGCCACTTTAATAATGACGTTTACGTATCTTGCACTACTCATCCCAGATGTATATACTGTATTTTATACCGTCTATTGCATCTCGTCTATGCCGGTCGGTCATGACCCATCCGTATATTTATATGTACATATTGTTATTACATCCCTTTACTTAGATTAGTGTGTATTAGGTAGTTGTTGTGGAATTGTTAGATGACTTGTTAGATATTACTGCACTGTCGGAACTAGAAGCACAAGCATTTCATTACACTTGCATTAACATCTGCTAACCATGTGTATGTGACCAATAAAATGAGATTTGATTTGAATAAATGACAGTTGAAAGCAGATGGTGTAACTCAGATACTATGAGAGGTCATTATCTCAAGCTAAATTCTGCAAAATTCTGCAAGCTAAATTCATTCTGTAGCAACTGTCTCCAGAGCAGTGAGACATCCTCATGCGCAGCTCACACTAAAGAGAGCTACCCAGGGCCTTTTTTACCCAAAGACTGGCACTTCAGCCTGACAGGTTAGAGGACATCATTAACCTCTCTCCGGTTTCAGCCTGACAGGTTAGAGGACATCATTAACCTCTCTCCAGTTTCAGCCTGACAGGTTAGAGGACATCCTTAACCTCTCTCCGGTTTCAGCCTGACAGGTTAGAGGACATCCTTAACCTCTCTCCAGTTTCAGCCTGACAGGTTAGAGGACATCCTTAACCTCTCTCCAGTTTCAGCCTGACAGGTTAGAGGACATCCTTAACCTCTCTCCAGTTTCAGCCTGACAGGTTAGAGGACATCCTTAACCTCTCTCCAGTTTCAGCCTGACAGGTTAGAGGACATCCTTAACCTCTCTCCAGTTTCAGCCTGACAGGTTAGAGGACATCCTTAACCTCTCTCCAGTTTCAGCCTGACAGGTTAGAGGACATCCTTAACCTCTCTCCAGTTTCAGCCTGACAGGTTAGAGGACATCCTTAACCTCTCTCCAGTTTCAGCCTGACAGGTTAGAGGACATCCTTAACCTCTCTCCAGTTTCAGCCTGACAGGTTAGAGGACATCCTTAACCTCTCTCCGGTTTCAGCCTGACAGGTTAGAGGACATCCTTAACCTCTCTCCGGTTTCAGCCTGACAGGTTAGAGGACATCCTTAACCTCTCTCCGGTTTCAGCCTGACAGGTTAGAGGACATCCTTAACCTCTCTCCAGTTTCAGCCTGACAGGTTAGAGGACATCCTTAACCTCTCTCCAGTTTCAGCCTGACAGGTTAGAGGACATCCTTAACCTCTCTCCAGTTTCAGCCTGACAGGTTAGAGGACATCCTTAACCTCTCTCCAGTTTCAGCCTGACAGGTTAGAGGACATCCTTAACCTCTCTCCAGTTTCAGCCTGACAGGTTAGAGGACATCCTTAACCTCTCTCCAGTTTCAGCCTGACAGGTTAGAGGACATCCTTAACCTCTCTCCAGTTTCAGCCTGACAGGTTAGAAGACATCCTTAACCTCTCTCCAGTTTCAGCCTGACAGGTTAGAAGACATCCTTAACCTCTCTCCAGTTTCAGCCTGACAGGTTAGAGGACATCCTTAACCTCTCTCCAGTTTCAGCCTGACAGGTTAGAGGACATCCTTAACCTCTCTCCAGTTTCAGCCTGACAGGTTAGAGGACATCCTTAACCTCTCTCCAGTTTCAGCCTGACAGGTTAGAGGACATCCTTAACCTCTCTCCAGTTTCAGCCTGACAGGTTAGAGGACATCCTTAACCTCTCTCCAGTTTCAGCCTGACAGGTTAGAGGACATCCTTAACCTCTCCAGTTTCAGCCTGACAGGTTTACCTATAAGCACATTGGGCGTATTCCAGGTAGTCTTTATTGCAGTTGTTCACCGCAAATAATCAGTTCCCACAATGCTTGGAGAAGTCTGGAGACTTCTCAGAAACCACAGTACTGTAGCCATCTTCCTATAGCAACTACAATAGGACTCCAACATGGACTGTACACAGTGTGACTGCAATAGGACACCAACAGGGACTGAACACATTGTGACTACAATAGGACTCCACCAGGGACTGTACACAGTGTGACTACAATAGGACACCAACAGGGACTGTACACAGTGTGACTGCAATAGGACACTAACAGGGACTGAACACATTGTGACTACAATAGGACTCCACTAGGGACTGTACACAGTGTGACTACAATAGGACTCCACCAGGGACTGTACACAGTGTGACTACAATAGGACTCCACCAGGGACTGTACACAGTGTGACTACAATAGGACACCACTAGGGACTGTACACAGTGTGACTACAATAGGACACTAACAGGGACTGAACACAGTGTGACTACAATAGGACACCACCAGGGACTGTACACAGTGTGACTGCAATAGGACACCACCAGGGACTGTACACAGTGTGACTGCAATAGGACACTAACAGGGACTGTACACAGTGTGACTACAATAGGACACCAACAGGGACTGTACACAGTGTGACTACAATAGGACACCACCAGGGACTGTACACAGTGTGACTGCAATAGGACACCAACAGGGACTGTACACAGTGTGACTGCAATAGGACACCAACAGGGACTGTACACAGTGTGACTACAATAGGACAGCAACAGGGACTGTACACAGTGTGACTACAATAGGACACCACCAGGGACTGTACACAGTGTGACTACAATAGGACACCAACAGGGACTGTACACAGTGTGACTGCAATAGGACACCAACAGGGACTGTACACAGTGTGACTGCAATAGGACACCACCAGGGACTGTACACAGTGTGACTACAATAGGACACCACCAGGGACTGTACACAGTGTGACTACAATAGGACACCAACAGGGGCTGTATCAGCCCAAACAGACGATTGGTTTGATCTGCCTTTTCTTACCCGAGTCCAGCCAGGTCCGACACAAGGTTTCCCAGGGCAGCAGCTGCAGAGAGAGAAGAGAGGGAGGTCATGGCTCTGCCTCGGTGAAGGTCTGGTTGATGACGTCAGAGGTTAGAGGTCGTTGTATGCTCCAATGAGATCCATTAAAACACAAAACCCGGTGTAGAGTTGGAGTTTAATTGTCGTATATGGAGTTATTTCTCACTATGCTCCTGGAACAACACAAGGTGTGTGAACCGACCAACCCTCTTTCACACCTGACTGATTGTAATGGAACTGGTGCTTCGTAAGGGGTCAGTCATATGACTCATCGTTAGACAGCAGGCTGTGTCTCTGACTCATCATTAGACAGCAGGCTGTGTCTCTGACTCATCATTAGACAGCAGGCTGTGTCTCTGACTCATCGTTAGACAGTAGGCTGTGTCTCTGACTCATCATTAGACAGCAGGCTGTGTCTCTGACTCATCATTAGACAGCAGGCTGTGTCTCTGACTCATCGTTAGACAGCAGGCTGTGTCTCTGACTCATCATTAGACAGCAGGCTGTGTCTCTGACTCATCATTAGACAGCAGGCTGTGTCTCTGACTCATCATTAGACAGTAGGCTGTGTCTCTGACTCATCATTAGACAGCAGGCTGTGTCTCTGACTCATCATTAGACAGCAGGCTGTGTCTCTGACTCATCATTAGACAGCAGGCTGTGTCTCTGACTCATCATTAGACAGCAGGCTGTGTCTCTGACTCATCATTAGACAGCAGGCTGTGTCTCTGACTCATCATTAGACAGCAGGCTGTGTCTCTGACTCATCATTAGACAGCAGGCTGTGTCTCTGACTCATCATTAGACAGCAGGCTGTGTCTCTGACTCATCATTAGACAGCAGGCTGTGTCTCTGACTCATCATTAGACAGAATGCACCTGAACTAATACAGAGAGAAAATCATTGTAAATGAGATGTGACAGAGCTAAATGTGAATTACCGAACAGCTGGTTTGTTAATGGATCTAATCTGCTCTTTCTGCTAGTTTGATGCTGAAAACAGTTTATGCACACTTCTGTCTCTCCAGAGCCTGAGAGAGACAGAATCATAGCCCACAGGACTGATGTGTTTTACTGTGACTGACGTTAGTCTGAAACAATCATTGGTCTGAATGTCATGGCAACGCGGGGTCGTTCAGGAGTCATGTAGGCTGTGAGGGACAGGGGTCTGTTTAATGGTAACATATTCCCCTGTTAACACATCAATCTATGTATTTCTATATCAAACACAAAATAATCACTGAATGTCAAATTAGAACGGCCCATAACAAAATTGCGGCGTTGAAGATTAAGAACCAAAAAAGGATCTAGAACCTAAAAGGTTTCTTCAGCTGTCCCCATAGGAGAACCTTTTTTGGTTCCAGGCAGAACCCTTTTGGTTCCATGTAGACATGTTTTGAGTTCCATGTAGTACCCTTTATACAGAAGGTTCTATATGGAACCCAAAATAGTTCTATGTGGAACCAGGTTTCTACCTGTAACCAAATATGGTTTGCCTATGGGGACAGTCGAAGAACACATTTGGATCCCTTTTATCTAAGAGTGCAGTTACAGTAGTCTGAATCTAAAACTAATTGTGAAGATAGTGAATCGTTATTAGAGGAGAGAGAGAGCAGGACCAATGTAATTACAACTGTTTCAAGGTCAGCTGTTATTTCAGCCTCAGGGTTCTGTCCCAAATGGCACCCTATTCCCTGTATAGTGCACTACTTATAACCAGGGCCCATAGGGTAGTGCAATACATAAGGAATAGGGTGCTATTTGGGATGCAGCCCAGGCTGTAGCAGTACTGTAGCAGTGCTTCTGCAGGTTTTAGGCAGCCATCCAAAGAGAGAAGGAGAGAATGTGTACTAGACATATTTAACAAGATCAGAACCTAATAAAAGTCTAAAACCACATCCATCATATTGAACAATTTCATAGTGAGAAGTACAATAGGTTACATGACCAGCTGGAGTTTAAATATAAAGCCTTCAACTTCAGCTTGGATTTGACTGATGATTCCACTTCATTTGTCAATAAAAGCTGAAGACATGATTCATTATCCAATTTAGAATCCCCTGTGGACACTCAGAACTCCCAAAAATCTTACTTCAGCATTTTGTTTCTCTGGTGTAGTTTTTGTACGGTATGTACAGTACCGTTAGACTCTCTTAGATGTTTGTCTGACAGTTAGACAAACATCTAAGAGAGTCTAACGGTACTGTACAGTTAGACTCTAACTGTTAGAAACACAGCAGGCTTATTTCAGAAACACAGCAGTGAGGAAATACGATTACAGACAGACGGTAAAACTAGTGATATTCTCCTCCTTTATCCCCTCTGGTACTTTCATAACAGTGGGTGAAGAAACACTGTGTTCAGTGAAATTCGATCAAAAGTTGTTCTCTCTCCTTCTTTTCTTCTCTCCTCAGATCAGCTGACACGTCCATTTCCCTCCCCTCAGATCAGCTGACACGTCCATTTCCCTCCCCTCAGATCAGCTGACACGTCCATTTCCCTCTCCTCAGATCAGCTGACACGTCCATTTCCCTCTCCTCAGATCAGCTGACACGTCCATTTCCCTCCCCTCAGATCAGCTGACACGTCCATTTCCCTCCCATCAGATCAGCTGACACGTCCATTTCCCTCCCCTCAGATCAGCTGACACGTCCATTTCCCTCTCCTCAGATCAGCTGACACGTCCATTTCCCTCTCCTCAGATCAGCTGACACGTCCATTTCCCTCCCCTCAGATCAGCTGACACGTCCATTTCCCTCCCCTCAGATCAGCTGACACGTCCATTTCCCTCTCCTCAGATCAGCTGACACGTCCATTTCCCTCCCCTCAGATCAGCCGACACGTCCATTTCCCTCCCCTCAGATCAGCTGACACGTCCATTTCCCTCTCCTCAGATCAGCTGACACGTCCATTTCCCTCTCCTCAGATCAGCTGACACGTCCATTTCCCTCCCCTCAGATCAGCTGACACGTAGAGCTCTGGACCCTGTTAGTTATAGTAGAGCTCTGGGCCCAGCCTGCTGTTAGTTATAGTAGAGCTCTGGGTCCAGCCTGCTGTTAGTTATAGTAGAGCTCTGGGTCCAGCCTGCTGTTAGTTATAGTAGAGCTCTGGGTCCAGCCTGCTGTTAGTTATAGTAGAGCTCTGGGTCCTGTTAGTTATAGTAGAGCTCTGGGTCCTGTTAGTTATAGTAGAGCTCTGGGTCCAGCCTGCTGTTAGTTATAGTAGAGCTCTGGGTCCAGCCTGCTGTTAGTTATAGTAGAGCTCTGGGTCCAGCCTGCTGTTAGTTATAGTAGAACTCTGGGCCCTGTTAGTTATAGTAGAGCTCTGGGTCCAGCCTGCTGTTAGTTACAGTAGAGCTCTGGGTCCAGCCTGCTGTTAGTTATAGTAGAGCTCTGGACCCTGTTAGTTATAGTAGAGCTCTGGGTCATGTTAGTTATAATAGAGCTCTGGGTCCAGCCTGCTGTTAGTTATAGTAGAGCTCTGGGTCCAGCCTGCTGTTAGTTATAGTAGAGCTCTGGGTCCAGCCTGCTGTTAGTTATAGTAGAGCTCTGGGTCCAGCCTGCTGTTAGTTATAGTAGAGCTCTGGGTCCAGCCTGCTGTTAGTTATAGTAGAGCTCTGGGTCATGTTAGTTATAGTAGAGCTCTGGGTCCAGCCTGCTGTTAGTTATAGTAGAGCTCTGGGTCCAGCCTGCTGTTAGTTATAGTAGAGCTCTGGGTCCAGCCTGCTGTTAGTTATAGTAGAGCTCTGGGTCCTGCCTGCTGTTAGTTATAGTAGAGCTCTGGGTCCAGCCTGCTGTTAGTTATAGTAGAGCTCTGGGTCCAGCCTGCTGTTAGTTATAGTAGAGCTCTGGGTCCAGCCTGCTGTTAGTTATAGTAGAGCTCTGGGTCCAGCCTGCTGTTAGTTATAGTAGAGCTCTGGGTCCAGCCTGCTGTTAGTTATAGTAGAGCTCTGGGTCCAGCCTGCTGTTAGTTACAGTAGAGCTCTGGGTCCAGCCTGCTGTTAGTTATAGTAGAGCTCTGGACCCTGTTAGTTATAGTAGAGCTCTGGGTCATGTTAGTTAAAATAGAGCTCTGGGTCCAGCCTGCTGTTAGTTATAGTAGAGCTCTGGGTCCAGCCTGCTGTTAGTTATAGTAGAGCTCTGGGTCCTGTTAGTTATAGTAGAGCTCTGGGTCCTGTTAGTTATAGTAGAGCTCTGGGTCCTGTTAGTTATAGTAGAGCTCTGGGTCCTGTTAGTTATAGTAGAGCTCTGGGTCCTGTTAGTTATAGTAGAGCTCTGGGTCCTGTTAGTTATAGTAGAGCTCTGGGTCCTGTTAGTTATAGTAGAGCTCTGGGTCCAGCCTGCTGTTAGTTATAGTAGAGCTCTGGGTCCAGCCTGCTGTTAGTTATAGTAGAGCTCTGGGTCCTGTTAGTTATAGTAGAGCTCTGGGTCCTGTTAGTTATAGTAGAGCTCTGGGTCCAGAACATCACAGCCTTGTCTTTCTACTGTTCCCTAAAATATCCCTGCAGTATCTCAGTGGGAGAGGCTTCACAGTCTATTATACAGCAGAGCTATATGACCAGCAGACACACCTCCACATGGAATACTGTATCTGAATTAATTTCCTCCACATGGAATACTATACTGTATCTGAATTAATTTACTCCACATGGAATACTATACTGTATCTGAATTAATTTACTCCACATGGAATACTATACTGTATCTGAATTAATTTACTCCACATGGAATATTATACTGTATCTGAATTCATTTACTCCACATGGAATACTATACTGTATCTGAATTCATTTACTCCACATGGAATACTATACTGTATCTGAATTCATTTACTCCACATGGAATACTATACTGTATGTGAATTCATTTATTCCACATGGAATACTATACTGTATCAGAATTCATTGTAACTATGGTAAAAAATAGTAAATGGCCCAGTGAAATGCCAATGTGCTGTAACTGTAACCACATCTACATGTACATACTACCTCAATCAGCCTGGCTAACTGGTGTCTGTATGTAGTCTCGCTACTTTTATAGCCTCGCTACTTGTTTAGCCTAGCTACTGTATATAGCCTCGCTACTGTATATAGCCTGTCTTTTTACTGTTGTTTTTATTTCTTTACCTACCTATTGTTCACCTAATACCTTTTTTGCACTATTGGTTAGAGCCTGTAAGGAAGCATTTCACTGTAAGGTCTACACCTGTTGTATTCAGCGCACGTGACAAATAAACTTTGATTTGTTAACCAAAATCAAGAGAACAAAAGGTTTCCTGCTCAGATGAATTTATCTAAGGGAAAAAAGGAGATTGCTTTCTGTTAGGTATTCTCTCAATCACAATACGTATGTTGTTATCCCATAACATAGGCCAGCCATAGGTGATGCTGCAGTCCTCAACTACCCCAGGATTCAATATGTTGTTATCCCATAACATAGGCCAGCCATAGGTGATGCTGCAGTCCTCAACTACCCCAGGATTCAATATGTTGTTATCCCATAACATAGGCCAGCCATAGGTGATGCTGCAGTCCTCAACTACCCCAGGATTCAATATGTTGTTATCCCATAACATAGGCCAGCCATAGGTGATACTGCAGTCCTCAACTACCCCAGGATTCAATATGTTGTTATCCCATAACATAGGCCAGCCATAGGTGATGCTGCAGTCCTCAACTACCCCAGGATTCAATAGACTGACAGTCTGACAGACGTTTCCAGTTTCCACAGAGTCAATAGCTTCGTTTGCTGCTGGTACCCATCCCAAATTCCATCAGGGCTCACAAATGGGAAGAGATTGAAGAAATCCGCTGACAGAGCTGTGTGTGTGTGTGTGTGTGTGTGTGTGTGTGTGTGTGTGTGTGTGTGTGTGTGTGTGTGTGTGTGTGTGTGTGTGTGTGTGTGTGTGTGTGTGTGTGTGTGTGTGTGTGTGTGTGTGTGTGTATTTCCCTCAGCTAGTCTCATGGACTTCATATCAGCCCATATTACAGGTTCTGCAGAAAACAGTTTATGTGGTGCTGATATCTGGTTCAATAACAGTTTATGTGGTGCTGATATCTGGTTCAATAACAGTTTATGTGGTGCTGATATCTGGTTCAATAACAGTTTATGTGGTGCTGATATCTGGTTCAATAACAGTTTATGTGGTGCTGATATCTGGTTCAATAACAGTTTATGTGGTGCTGATATCTGGTTCAATAACAGTTTATGTGGTGCTGATATCTGGTTCAATAACAGTTTATGTGGTGCTGATATCTGGTTCAATAACAGTTTATATGGTGCTGATATCTGGTTCAATAACAGTTTATGTGGTGCTGCTATCTGGTTCAATAACAGTTTATATGGTGCTGATATCTGGTTCAATAACAGTTTATGTGGTGCTGATATCTGGTTCAATAACAGTTTATATGGTGCTGATATCTGGTTCAATAACAGTTTATGTGGTGCTGATATCTGGTTCAATAACAGTTTATGTGGTGCTGATATCTGGTTCAATAACAGTTGGTGGTTCTACCACTCTCCCATCCTCTCCTCTCCTCCCATCTCCCCTTACCTCCTCCTCCCCCCTCCTCTCCTCCTTTCTCCTCCCATCTCCCCTCACCTCCACCTCCCCCCTCCTCTCCTCTCTTCCTCTCTCCTCTCCTCTCTTCTCCTCCCATCTCCCCTCACCTCCACCTCCCCCCCTCCTCTCCTCTCTTCCTCTCTCCTCTCCTCTCTTCTCCTCCCATCTCCCCTCACCTCCACCTCCCCCCTCCTCTCCTCTCCTCCCCTTACCTCCTCCTCCCCCCTCCTCTCCTCTCCTCCCATCTCCTCCCATCTCCCCTTACCTCCACCTCCCCCCTCCTCTCCTCTCTTCCTTTCTCCCCTCCTCTCCTGTCTTCTCCTCCCATCTCCCCTTACCTCCACCTCCCCCCTCCTCTCCTCTCCCCTTACCTCCACCTCCCCTCTCCTCTCTTCCTTTCTCCTCCCATCTCCCCTCACCTCCACCTCCACCTCCCCCCTCCTCTCCTCTCTTCCTTTCTCCCATCCTCTCCTCTCTTCTCCTCCCATCTCCCCTTACCTCCACCTCCACCCTCCTTTCATCTCTTCCTCTCTCCCCTCACCTCCACCTCCCCCCTCCTCTCCTCTCCTTCTCTCCCCTCTCCTCCCCTCTCCCCAAGGCCAGAGAAAGGGAAGGGAGAGGGACACAGAATAAAATCATTTTGTCATTATATTCTGTATGGAGAGTGAATTATCCCCATCCTCTATCTGACAACCTGATGTTCTCCTCTGTTAAAGTCTCATTTATCTCTGATATGTTCTCCTCTGTTAAAGTCTCATTTATCTCTGATATGTTCTCCTCTGTTAAAGTCTCATTTATCTCTGATGTATTATGGTACGATAGCTAGCTAGGCTATGGATGAGTCCCAAATGGTACCCAATTCCCTATATAGTACACTACCCTATGGGCCCTGGTCAAAAGCAGTGCACTGTATAGGGAACAGGGTGCCATTTGGGATGCACTGTCTCTCTGTCGTTTGGTTTCAAGAAGGCTGAATCTTTCTGTTAAAATGCAAATGATCACCTCTTGTCCTAAAGTGAATGGCTAGGATATCGCTGTAGTCATTCAGACGACTGAAGAGGAATATTACCATACACATGAATAATCATCAGCCCCTATCTGTCCCTCTCTTCAGGTTCTGGCAGTTAGCCAGACCAGGGGACAACTCATCATCCGCTATCTGTCTCTCTCTTCAGGTTCTGGCAGTTAGTCAGACCAGGGGACAACTCATCATCCGCTATCTGTCTCTCTCTTCAGGTTCTGGCAGTTAGCCAGACCAGGGGACAACTCATCATCCTCTATCTGTCCCTCTCTTCAGGTTCTGGCAGTTAGCCAGACCAGGGGACAACTCATCATCCTCTATCTGTCCCTCTTCAGGTTCTGGCAGTTAGCCAGACCAGGGGACAACTCATCATCCTCTATCTGTCCCTCTCTTCAGGTTCTGGCAGTTAGCCAGACCAGGGGACAACTCATCATCCTCTATCTGTCTCTCTCTTCAGGTTCTGGCAGTTAGCCAGACCAGGGGACAAACTGAGAGAACACGTGTCTCAAATGGCTCCCTATTCCCTATATCCCTCAAACTCAACTCGGGTCCTCCAAGTCAGTTCCACTGCATGTTTTCCATTGTTGCCCTCTAATCATGGCCTGATTTAGACCTGGGACACCAGTCATTGTTCCCCTGTAATCAGGGACTGATTTAGACCTGGGACACCAGTCATTGTTCCCCTGTAATCAGGGCCTGATTTAGACCTGGGACACCAGTCATTGTTCCCCTGTAATATTCTGTATGGAGAGTGAATTATCCCCATCCTCTATCTGACAACCTGATGTTCTCCTCTGTTAAAGTCTCATTTATCTCTGATATGTTCTCCTCTGTTAAAGTCTCATTTATCTCTGATATGTTCTCCTCTGTTACAGTCTTATTTATCTCTGATATGTTCTCCTCTGTTAAAGTCTCATTTATCTCTGATATGTTCTCCTCTGTTAAAGTCTCATTAATCTCTGATATGTTCTCCTCTGTTAAAGTCTCATTTATCTCTGATATGTTCTCCTCTGTTACAGTCTCATTTATCTCTGATATGTTCTCCTCTGTTAAAGTCTCATTTACCTCTGATGTATTCGGTAGCTAGCTAGGCTATGGATGAGTCCCAAATGGTACCCAATTCCCTATATAGTACACTACCCTATGGGCCCTGGTCAAAAGCAGTGCACTGTATAGGGAACAGGGTGCCATTTGGGATGCACGTCTCTGTCGTTTGGTTTCAAGAAGGCTGAATCTTTCTGTTAAAATGCAAATGATCACCTCTTGTCCTAAAGTGAATGGCTAGCATATCGCTGTAGTCATTCAGACGACTGAAGAGGAATATTACCATACACATGAATAATCATCAGCCCCTATCTGTCCCTCTCTTCAGGTTCTGGCAGTTAGCCAGACCAGGGGACAACTCATCATCCTCTATCTGTCCCTCTCTTCAGGTTCTGGCAGTTAGCCAGACCAGGGGACAACTCATCATCCCCTATCTGTCCCTCTCTTCAGGTTCTGGCAGTTAGCCAGACCAGGGGACAACTCATCATCCTCTATCTGTCTCTCTCTTCAGGTTCTGGCAGTTAGCCAGACCAGGGGACAAACTGAGAGAACACGTGTCTCAAATGGCTCCCTATTCCCTATATCCCTCAAACTCAACTCGGGTCCTCCAAGTCAGTTCCACTGCATGTTTTCCATTGTTGCCCTCTAATCATGGCCTGATTTAGACCTGGGACACCAGTCATTGTTCCCCTGTAATCAGGGACTGATTTAGACCTGGGACACCAGTCATTGTTCCACTGTAATCAGGGCCTGATTTAGACCTGGGACCCCAGTCATTGTTCCCCTGTAATCAGGGCCTGATTTAGACCTGGGACCCCAGTCATTGTTTCCCTCTAATCAGGGACTGATTTAGACCTGGGACACCAGTCATTGTTCCCCTGTAATCATGGCCTGATTTAGACCTGGGACCCCAGTCATTGTTCCCCTGTAATCAGGGACTGATTTAGACCTGGGACACCAGTCATTGTTCCCCTGTAATCAGGGACTGATTTGGACCTGGGACACCAGTCATTGTTCCCCTGTAATCAGGGACTGATTTGGACCTGGGACACCAGTCATTGTTCCCCTGTAATCAGGGCCTGATTTAGACCTGGGACCCCAGTCATTGTTCCCCTGTAATCAGGGCCTGATTTAGACCTGGGACACCAGTCATTGTTCCACTGTAATCAGGGCCTGATTTAGACCTGGGACCCCAGTCATTGTTCCCCTGTAATCAGGGCCTGATTTAGACCTGGGACCCCAGTCATTGTTTCCCTCTAATCAGGGACTGATTTAGACCTGGGACACCAGTCATTGTTCCCCTGTAATCATGGCCTGATTTAGACCTGGGACCCCAGTCATTGTTCCCCTGTAATCAGGGACTGATTTAGACCTGGGACACCAGTCATTGTTCCCCTGTAATCAGGGACTGATTTGGACCTGGGACACCAGTCATTGTTCCCCTGTAATCAGGGACTGATTTGGACCTGGGACACCAGTCATTGTTCCCCTGTAATCAGGGACTGATTTAGACCTGGGACACCAGTCATTGTTCCCCTGTAATCAGGGCCTGATTTAGACCTGGGACACCAGTCATTGTTCCCCTGTAATCAGGGACTGATTTAGACCTGGGACACCAGTCATTGTTCCCCTGTAATCAGGGACTGATTTAGACCTGGGACACCAGTCATTGTTCCCCTGTAATCAGGGCCTGATTTAGACCTGGGACACCAGTCATTGTTCCCCTGTAATCAGGGACTGATTTAGACCTGGGACACCAGTCATTGTTCCCCTGTAATCAGGGCCTGATTTAGACCTGGGACATCAGATGTGTGCAGCAGGCTCCGGACCTCCTAGGGTCAGAGTTAATTTATATATGGTGGATTACTGACCACAGCCCTATGGTCATATTACAGTGGAATCTGCTGAGGGGAGAACGGCTCATAATAATGTCTGGAATGGCGTAAATGGAATGGCATCAATCCATGTGTTTGATGTATTTGATACCTTTCCACTCATTCCCCACCAGTCATTACCACGAGCCCCGTCCTCCCCAATTAAGGTGCCACCAACCTCCTGTGGGTCATAAGTAGTGCACTACATAGGGGATAGGGTGCCATTTTGGAGGCAACCCAAGGCTTTAATTAGAAATTGAGTGTAGGATTAAATTGGCTATTGCCAAGTTACATTCAGATGGAAATGTAATGTATTGAGATGGACTCTAGTGAACGTCTACATAACCCCTTGCACAGCCTTCACATTTCCTGCTTTAAAATTACATCTAAAGAGATAAAATTAGATTTTTAACCCTATTGATCTACACAACCCATTCCACATTTTCATAGAGAAATAATAAAAAATAAAATAAAAATGGATTTACTAAGAAATTGAAAATGAGGATAATTGATTGCACATGTCTTCACTCCCCCAGAGTATGAAGACATATGAATACTGGGTGGAATCACTTGTGGCAGCCATTACAGCTGTGAATCAATGTGGATAAGATTCAACCAACCTTGTACAACTCTTAGGGCAACATATATCCATTGTGTTTGTCAAAATTGTTTCAAGCTCAGTAAATTTGGTGGGAATCAATGACGGACAGCAATATTCAAACCAGATTTTGAATCGGATTTAAGTCAAGACTGAGACTGGACTATTCAGGAACACTCAACACCTCTTGGAAAGACATTCTGGTGTTTTTTTTTTTATGCCAAAGAAACACAATAATTGCTTTACGAGTCAATTTAATGTGTGCAAATCAAATCAAATGATATTTGTCACATGCGCCGAATACAACAGGTGTAGATTCACCTTACAGTGAAATGCTGACTTACAGGCCCTAACCAACAGTGCAGTTTTAAGAAAATGTAAAATTAAAAAAGTATGAAATAAAAGTAATAAATAATTAGAGCAGCAGTTAGATAGCAATAGCGAGGCTATATACGAGGGGGGGGGGGTTAGGTTTTCAGAAGATTGAGGCAGGTTTTCCTCTAACTTTGTCCCTTTCATATTTATTTTGATCCTGACAAACTCCCCAGTCCCTGCCGGTGACAAGAATACCCATAACAGGATTCTGCCACCACAATATTTGACAATACAAAAAGGGATCAACAACATTGCAAACAACATTACTGGCCTGTAAGGACAAAGTGAAAAGAAGGATGCCTGTGTTAAATAATCCACTCCAGATCACCCATTCTGATTACAACAAGGGTGTTAAGTAATACTACAAGACACCATGGCAAAGATGTAAACTTTTTGGACAAAATTTAAAACTACATGTTTGGGTCAAATCCAATGCAGTACAACACAGAGTGAAATTCTCTGTATTTTCAAGTAATGTGGTGGAGGCATCATGTTATGGGTATGCTTCTCACCAGCAGGGACTGGGGAGTTTGTCAGGAGCAAAATAAATATAAAAAGAGAAAAAAGTGAGTGTTTTTGCGTGACAATAACAGACATTTTAATGCCAAAGACACACCAGAGTTGCTTTCCAATAGGTGTTGATTGTTCCTGAGTGGTCCAGTCTCAGTCCTGACTTAAATTTGCTTGAAAATCAGAGACACGTTTAGGATATTGCTGTCCATCAATGATTGCCAACCAAATTTACTGAGCTTGAGCAATTTTTACAAAAACAATGGACATACAGTGTATTGGTCTTCCCTGTGGCTCAGTTGGTAGAGCATGGTGTTTGCAACGCCAGCATGGTGTGTGCAACACCAGGGTTGTGGGTTCGATTCCCACGGGGGGCCAGTGCAAAACTTGTAAAAAAAAAAATGAAATGTATGCATTCACTACTGTAAGTTGCTCTGGATAAGAGCGTCTGCTAAATGACTAAAATGTAAAATGTATTCGGAAAGTATTCAGACCCCTTGACTTTTTCCACACTTTGTTACGTTACAGCCTTGTTTTTTTACTCATCAATTTACACACAATATCCCATAATGACAAAGCAAATTTATTCAAAGTAAAAAGCTGAAATACCTTATTTACATAAGTATTCAGACCTTTTGCTATTAGACTCGAAATTGAGTTCAGGTGCATCCTGTTTCCATTGTTCATCCTTGAGGTGTTTCTACAACTTGATTGGAGTCCACCTGTGGTAAATTCAATTGATTGGACATGATTTGGAAAGACACACACCTGTCAATATAAGGTCCCATAGTTGACAGTGCATGTCAGAGCAAAAACCAAGCCATGAGGTCGAAGGAATTGTCCGTAGAGCTCCGAGACAGGATTGTGTCGAGTCACAGATCTGGGGAAGGGTACAAAACAATTTCTGCAGCATTGAAGGTCCCCAAGAACATAGCGGCCTCCATCATTCTTAAATGGAAGAAGTTTGGAACCACCAAGACTCTTCTGAGAGCTGGCCGCCTGGCCAAACTGAGCGATCCCGATGGTCACTCTGACAGAGCTCCAGTGTTCCTCTGTGGAGATGGGACAATCTTCCAGAAGGACAACCATCTCTGCAGCACTCCACTAATCAGGACTTTATGGTAGAGTGGCCAGACGGAAGCCACTCCTCAGTAAAATGCACGACAGCCTGCTTGGAGTTTGCCAAAAGACACCAAAAGACTCTCAGACCATGAGAAACAAGATTCTCTGGTCTAATGAAACCAAGATTCAACTCTTTGGCCTGAATGCCAAGCGTCACGTCTGGAGGAAACCTGGCACCATCACTACGGTGAAGCATGGTGGTGGCAGCATCATGTTGTGATGTTTTTCAGCGGCAAGGACTGAGAGACCAGTCACAATCAAGGGAAATATGAACAGAGCAAAGTACAGCGAGATCCTTGATGAAAACCTGCTCCAGAGCACTCAGGACCTCAGACTGGGGGTGACGGTTCATCTTCCAACAGGACAACAACCCTAAGCACACAGCAAAGACAACGCAGGAGTGGCTTCGGGACAAGTCTCTGAATGTCCTTGAGTGGCCCAGCCAGAGCCCGGACTTGAACCCGATCAAACATCTCTGGAGACCTGAAAATAGCTGTGCAGCGACACTCCCCATCCAACCTGACAGAGCTTGAGAGGATCTGCAGAGAAGAATGGGAGAAACTCCCCAAATACAGGTGTGCCAAGCTTGTAGCGTCATACCCAAGAAGACTCGAGGCTGTAATCGCTGCCAAAGGTGCTTCAACAAAGTACTAAGTAAAGGGTCTGAATACTTAAGTAAATGTGATATTTCACTTTTTTATTTTCTATAAATTTGCTCAAATTTATAAAAACATGTTTTTGCTTTGTCATTATGGAGTACTGTTTTAGAATAAGGCTGTAACGTAACAAAATGTGGAAAAAGTCAAGGGGTCTGAATATTTTCCGAATGCTCTGTATGCTGCGCTAAGTGTTGGTAGAATATTATAAAAAATGATTCATCGCTGTAATGGCTGCCAAAGGTGCTTCCACCAAGTATTAACTCTGGGGGGTGAAGACATACGCAATCAAGACGTCTTCAGGTCATTTTTTTATTTCACTAATTTTGAACATTTTCCGTAACTTTTTTTTCACTTTGAAAATATGGAGTAGGTTGTGTAGACCTGTAGGGGAAAAAATCAAATGTAATCCCTTTTTAAATGTAATCCCTTTTTAAATGTAATCCCTTTTGAAATGTAATCCTTTTTAAATGTAAACCCTTTTGAAATGTAATCCCTTTTGAAATGTAAACCCTTTTGAAATGTAATCCCTTTTGAAATGTCATCTTAAAACTGTGCAAGGGGCGAGTAGACTTTCACTAGGCACTATAAATATACAAAAAACATTACAAAGTATATAGTCTGCATCCCAAATGGCACCCTATTCCCCATATAGTGAACTACATAGGGAACATGGTCCCATAAGGGACTCACAGATTATTTCTGGTTTCGACATACCTGCCATGGTTGAAATCCCAAGGATCACACCTATGGACAACTCAATCTGCGTGCCCTAAAAACGAAACACACAGACACCATCATCAATACTCTGTTGTTATTTGTTAAGGCCATGTGGGGAAACCAAACACCTGATATATGTTTATATAGTATGTGTTTCATGCTGTAATGAAAAAACACCGCTGAAAGCTAAGCTTTTGTATTCAACTTCAATGAGTTATTTGTGTCCCTCAGAATGAAAGTATTTGAATGAGGTTAAATGAGTTAGATATGGATAAAAGTCTGCTAAGTGGCAAAAAATGAATGTCAACATTTTGAAAAGATAAAATAGAATTGACAAACTCTCTAGTTACAGTAAATGACAGATACCAGATTCTCACTTCAATCTTAATGAAACAGATCTCTACCACATATTACTGTAGAATCTATCTAATATTACTGTAATACTAGTATGGATAGAGATCTACCACATATTATTGCAGACTCTATCTAACATTACTGTAATACTAGTATGGAGAGAGGGCTACAGCATATTACTGTAGAATCTATCTAGTATGACTATAATACTAGTATGGATAGAGATCTACCACATATTACTGTAGAATCTATCTAGCATTACTGTAATACCAGTATGGCTAGAGGGCTACAGCATTTTACTGTATAATCTATCTAGTATGACTATAATACTAGTATGGATAGAGATCTACCACATATTACTGTAGAATCTATCTAGCATTACTGTAATACTAGTATGGATAGAGATCTACCACATATTACTGTAGAATCTATCTAGTATTACTGTAATACTAGTATGGATAGAGATCTACCACATATTACTGTAGAATCTATCTAGCATTACTGTAATACTAGTATGGATAGAGGGCTACAGCAAATTACTGTATAATATATCTAGCATTACTGTAATACTAGTATGGATAGAGGGCTACCGCATATTACTGTAGAATCTATCTAGCATTACTGTAATACTAGTATGGATAGAGGGCTACAGCATATTACTGTAGAATCTATCTAGCATTACTGTAATACCAGTATGGATAGAGGGCTACCACAGCGACACAGATCTAAACATGATATTCATTTGATAAAGTGGTGTAACTTACAGCTACAATCATGATGGCATTGTCCAGAAAACCAAATCCTACAAAAGGAATGGCGTTGTGTAGAAGAACTGCAAAGGAAGAACACACACAACATACCATTTAACATCCCACACATGTACTGGAAACTTGAAGAAGTGATGAGACACAGTGAACCTGGATGAACATTGGCAGTTACAAACGGGGAGAAAAGTGAATTCTACATAACACAGCCCACTGTAGTCAGTTCTACTTCTGGCCAAATGTTCTCTGGTACGAGACCAAAATAGGGAGGTGTCGCAAAACATTGGCCTTCTGATTCAACTAATCAAAGCAAAGGAATCTGTCTTGAACCTGAATGAACTCATTCTAACCCTATTGGCCATCAATGTGGAATTATTTTCCCCTCTAGTCATCAACCCGGGTATCCTGCATGCTAGTCATCAGTTCAGCCCTGGTGGAATATGTGGGCTGGGAATGGGTCTGTGAGCACAGTGACAGGGAGGAAACAAATCTGGCCAAAAGCGATGAGACTCCACTGTTTCATATATGTATCCTCCAGCGTTCTCCACTGTTTCATATATGAATCCTCCAGCATTCTCCACTGTTTCATATATGAATCCTCCAGCGTTCTCCACTGTTTCATATATGAATCCTCCAGCATTCTCCACTGTTTCATATATGAATCCTCCAGCGTTCTCCACTGTTTCATATATGAATCCTCCAGCGTTCTCCACTGTTTCATATATGAATCCTCCAGCGTTCTCCACTGTTTCATATATGAATCCTCCAGCGTTCTCCACTGTTTCATATATGAATCCTCCAGCGTTCTCCACTGTTTCATATATGAATCCTCCAGCGTTCTCCACTGTTTCATATATGAATCCTCCATCGTTCTCCACTGTTTCATATATGAATCCTCCAGCGTTCTCCACTGTTTCATATATGAATCCTCCAGCGTTCTCCACTGTTTCATATATGAATCCTCCAGCGTTCTCCACTGTTTCATATATGAATCCTCCAGCGTTCTCCACTGTTTCATATATGAATCCTCCAGCGTTCTCCACTGTTTCATATATGAATCCTCCAGCGTTCTCCACTGTTTCATATATGTATCCTCCAGCGTTCTCCACTGTTTCATATATGAATCCTCCAGCGTTCTCCACTGTTTCATATATGAATCCTCCAGCGTTCTCCACTGTTTCATATATGAATCCTCCAGCGTTCTCCACTGTTTCATATATGTATCCTCCAGCGTTCTCCACTGTTTCATATATGAATCCTCCAGCTTTCTCCACTGTTTCATATATGAATCCTCCAGCGTTCTCCACTGTTTCATATATGAATCCTCCAGCGTTCTCCACTGTTTCATATATGAATCCTCCAGCGTTCTCCACTGTTTCATATATGAATCCTCCAGCGTTCTCCACTGTTTCATATATGAATCCTCCAGCGTTCTCCACTGTTTCATATATGAATCCTCCATCGTTCTCCACTGTTTCATATATGAATCCTCCAGCGTTCTCCACTGTTTCATATATGAATCCTCCAGCGTTCTCCACTGTTTCATATATGAATCCTCCAGCGTTCTCCACTGTTTCATATATGAATCCTCCAGCGTTCTCCACTGTTTCATATATGAATCCTCCAGCGTTCTCCACTGTTTCATATATGAATCCTCCAGCGTTCTCCACTGTTTCATATATGAATCCTCCAGCGTTCTCCACTGTTTCATATATGAATCCTCCAGCGTTCTCCACTGTTTCATATATGAATCCTCCAGCGTTCTCCACTGTTTCATATATGAATCCTCCAGCGTTCTCCACTGTTTCATATATGAATCCTCCAGCGTTCTCCACTGTTTCATATATGAATCCTCCAGCGTTCTCCACTGTTTCATATATGAATCCTCCAGCGTTCTCCACTGTTTCATATATGAATCCTCCAGCGTTCTCCACTGTTTCATATATGAATCCTCCAGCGTTCTCCACTGTTTCATATATGAATCCTCCTGCGTTCTCCACTGTTTCATATATGAATCCTCCAGCGTTCTCCACTGTTTCATATATGAATCCTCCAGCGTTCTCCACTGTTTCATATATGAATCCTCCAGCGTTCTCCACTGTTTCATATATGAATCCTCCAGCGTTCTCCACTGTTTCATATATGAATCCTCCAGCGTTCTCCACTGTTTCATATATGAATCCTCCAGCGTTCTCCACTGTTTCATATATGAATCCTCCAGCGTTCTCCACTGTTTCATATATGAATCCTCCAGCGTTCTCCACTGTTTCATATATGAATCCTCCAGCGTTCTCCACTGTTTCATATATGTATCCTCCAGCGTTTTCCACTGTTTCATATATGAATCCTCCAGCGTTCTCCACTGTTTCATATATGAATCCTCCAGCGTTCTCCACTGTTTCATATATGAATCCTCCAGCGTTCTCCACTGTTTCATATATGAATCCTCCAGCGTTCTCCACTGTTTCATATATGTATCCTCCAGCGTTTTCCACTGTTTCATATATGAATCCTCCAGCGTTCTCCACTGTTTCATATATGAATCCTCCAGCGTTCTCCACTGTTTCATATATGAATCCTCCAGCGTTCTCCACTGTTTCATATATGAATCCTCCAGCGTTCTCCACTGTTTCATATATGAATCCTCCAGCGTTCTCCACTGTTTCATATATGAATCCTCCAGCGTTCTCCACTGTTTCATATATGAATCCTCCAGCGTTCTCCACTGTTTCATATATGAATCCTCCAGCGTTCTCCACTGTTTCATATATGAATCCTCCAGCGTTCTCCACTGTTTCATATATGAATCCTCCAGCGTTCTCCACTGTTTCATATATGAATCCTCCAGCGTTCTCCACTGTTTCATATATGAATCCTCCAGCGTTCTCCACTGTTTCATATATGAATCCTCCAGCGTTCTCCACTGTTTCATATATGAATCCTCCAGCGTTCTCCACTGTTTCATATATGAATCCTCCAGCGTTCTCCACTGTTTCATAGACATCTCTCTCTTTGTTTTCTTCCTCTCTTACCGTATCTCAGCTGAGCCGATGTGGGAGGGGCGATCACCATTTCCCCTGAAGAAGGAGGAAAAAGAAAACATACATTACTATGGAGAAGAAGTCAGTCCTGTCTGGAAGGACATGTCATTACTATGGAGAAGAAGTCAGTCCTGTCTGGAAGGACATGTCATTACTATGGAGAAGAAGTCAGTCCTGTCTGGAAGGACATGTCATTACTATGGAGAAGAAGTCAGTCCTGTCTGGAAGGACATGTCATTACTATGGAGAAGAAGTCAGTCCTGTCTGGAAGGACATGTCATTACTATGGAGAAGAAGTCAGTCCTGTCTGGAAGGAAATGACAGGATCTGAGAGTCAGGACACAGAGCAGGGATGGAGCCAGGCAGAGGGACAGAGACACAGAGGAGCAGAGGGACAGAGACAGAGGGACAGTGGAGCAAAGGGACAGAGAGACAGAGGAGCAAAGGGACAGATGTGTCCCAGGCCGATGGGACAGGGGTAAGAGGGGGACTGTTGTTGTGTCCCAAATGGCAACCTATCCCTATTAAGTGCCCTACTTTTCACCAGGGCCCATAGGGAATAGGGTGCCATTTGGGAGTCAGCCTGTGGAATTACATTGAAATCCCATTCTTAACACATTAAAATACAAAACGGTGAGTATTAATGGTATGTGAAATGTCCAGTAGGGTAATGCCATGCTCTGCCAACCAGGACCCACAGGAGTACTACCCTGCGTCCCAAATGGCACCCTATTCCCTATATAGTGCACTACTGCAGGCCAGGGCCCATAGGTCTCTGGTTAAAAGTAGTGCACTATGTAGGGAGTAGGGTGCCATTTGGGCCAAGTCCACGTCTGCCAGCCTACAGATTAAGTCTGTCTGCCTTTCAAAATAGTGTCTGACACTATGAGCACAAATACTCAGCATTCAATTATCTCTATGTCCTTAGAGTCTGAGAGTAGGATCTTAATTTGATCACACTGTTGCAGGATAACTTTCCTGAAATGCAGGACATTTAAAAATGTTTAGTGAATTTGAGGTTTAAAAAGGCTTCTAAAGTTTGTAATTTCCACTTTGAAATGTCAGACTTGACCCTTAAGAAAAATGTATTTCGGACCCTTATGAAAAATGTATCAACCCTAACAAAAATGTAAATTTGTTGGAATCCACATAATAATCATTTCACTACACCCTCAATAACATCTGCTAAATATGTGTGTGTGACCAATAAAATTTGATTTGATTATAATTCACATTTCCTGTTGCCGCAGGATTATTTTCCTGCTGTAGCAAACTGGCTCAAATTAATCTATATCCCAAATAAATGTCTATGTAGCGTTTATTCATGCCTATGTAAGGTTTATTCATGTCTATGTAGGATTTATTCATGTCTATGCCTTTGAGGCTATGTGTTAGTTTAGTGTAGGGTTTATTCATGTCTATGTATGGTTTATTCATGTCTTTGTATGGTTTATTCATGTCTATGTAGGGTGTATTCATGTCTATGTAGGGTTTATTCATGTCTATGCCTCTGAGGCTAAATGTTAGTTTAGTGAAGGGTGTATTCATGTCTATGTGCTAGTTTAGTGAAGGGTGTATTCATGTCTATGTGTTAGTTCAGTGAAGGGTGTATTCATGTCTATGTGTTAGTTTAGTGAAGGGTGTATTAATGTCTATGTAGGGTGTATTCATGTCTATGTAGGGTGTATTCATGTCTATAATGCTAGTTTAGTGAAGGGTGTATTAATGTCTATGTAGGGTGTATTCATGTCTATGTAGGGTGTATTCATGTCTATATGCTAGTTTAGTGAAGGGTGTATTAATGTCTATGTAGGGTGTATTCATGTCTATGTAGGGTGTATTCATGTCTATATGCTAGTTCAGTGAAGGGTGTATTAATGTCTATGTAGGGTGTATTCATGTCTATGTGCTAGTTCAGTGAAGGGTGTATTCATGTCTATATGCTAGTTCAGTGAAGGGTGTATTAATGTCTATGTAGGGTGTATTCATGTCTATATGCTAGTTTAGTGAAGGGTGTATTCATGTCTATGTAGGGTGTATTCATGTCTATGTAGGGTGTATTCATGTCTATGTGCTAGTTCAGTGAAGGGTGTATTCATGTCTATATGCTAGTTCAGTGAAGGGTGTATTAATGTCTATGTAGGGTGTATTCATGTCTATATGCTAGTTTAGTGAAGGGTGTATTAATGTCTATGTAGGGTGTATTCATGTCTATGTAGGGTGTATTCATGTCTATATGCTAGTTCAGTGAAGGGTGTATTAATGTCTATGTAGGGTGTATTCATGTCTATATGCTAGTTTAGTGAAGGGTGTATTAATGTCTATGTAGGGTGTATTCATGTCTATGTGTTAGTTTAGTGAAGGTTTCTCAGAAATGTAAAACACTAGTGAGTCTTTTCTATTTTATTCTCCACATATTATCATTTCATTCAGGCAGTATGCTTTATACACACGCACGCCACACCACACCGCACGCACGCACGCACACACACACACACGCACACACACACCGCCACACAGGGTGTAATATCCTATGAAGTTTCTGGTCTGAGTTTGGAATGACAAGGTTCACTCCTACTACGGTTTCCTACCCTGGAGGTGACCTCATGATGCTGACGCAATGTTAACACGATGGAGACCTGTTCATTCAGCCTCAAGACCACAGTATTCAGCAGGTAGATGGTACTGATTAACTTCCACCATGATGATATAACACAAGGCTCATATCCCTGAAGCATCGTGCTGATGGAGAACAGAAAAACACATTTCAATACTGCTTAAAGTGGCAATCTGGGATTCAAACAACACAGCAGATACCCCGCCACTTGTTTTGGTAAACAGCTGAGGGTCTGTAATGGATCTATAACGACATAAATATAGGCATCATTTATGTGGTGGGGTCAGGGGTCAGCTACCTCGGGCTACGCTATTGTGCAAATCATGGGTTGATAATTGAATCAATATGGTGCATAATGTGCTTGAGGAGAGAGGAGGACATTGACAGCAGATACAAACCATTAGTGTATTATTCAGTGCACACTACGGGGGAGGGTGGAGAACACTACGGAGGAGGGTGAAGAACACTACGGAGGAGGGTGGAGAACACTACGGAGGAGGGTGGAGAACACTACGGAGGAGGAGGGTGGAGAACACTACGGAGGAGGGTGGAGAACACTACGGAGGAGGAGGGTGGAGAACACTACGGAGGAGGAGGGTGGAGAACACTACGGAGGAGGGTGGAGAACACTACGGAGGAGGAGGGTGGAGAACACTACGGAGGAGGAGGGTGGAGAACACTACGGGGGAGGAGGGTGGAGAACACTACGGGGGAGGAGGGTGGAGAACACTACGGAGGAGGAGGGTGGAGAACACTACGGAGGAGGAGGGTGGAGAACACTACGGAGGAGGGTGGAGAACACTACGGAGGAGGGTGGAGAACACTACGGAGGAGGAGGGTGGAGAACACTACGGAGGAGGAGGGTGGAGAACACTACGGAGGAGGGTGGAGAACACTACGGAGGAGGGTGGAGAACACTACGGGGGAGGGTGGAGAACACTACGGAGGAGGGTGGAGAACACTACGAAGGAGGGTGGAAAACACTACGGAGGAGGGTGGAGAACACTACGGAGGAGGAGGGTGGAGAACACTACGGAGGAGGAGGGTGGAGAACACTACGGAGGAGGAGGGTGGAGAACACTACGGAGGAGGAGGGTGGAGAACACTACGGAGGAGGGTGGAGAACACTACGGAGGAGGAGGGTGGAGAACACTACGGAGGAGGAGGGTGGAGAACACTACGGAGGAGGAGGGTGGAGAACACTACGGAGGAGGGTGGAGAACACTACGGGGGAGGGTGGAGAACACTACGGGGGAGGGTGGAGAACACTACGGAGGAGGGTGGAGAACACTACGGAGGAGGAGGGTGGAGAACACTACGGAGGAGGGTGGAGAACACTACGGAGGAGGGTGGAGAACACTACGGGGGAGGAGGGTGGAGAACACTACGGGGGAGGAGGGTGGAGAACACTACGGAGGAGGGTGGAGAACACTACGGAGGAGGGTGGAAAACACTACGGAGGAGGGTGGAGAACACTACGGAGGAGGAGGGTGGAGAACACTACGGAGGAGGAGGGTGGAGAACACTACGGAGGAGGAGGGTGGAGAACACTACGGAGGAGGGTGGAGAACACTACGGGGGAGGGTGGAGAACACTACGGAGGAGGGTGGAGAACACTACGGAGGAGGGTGGAGAACACTACGGAGGAGGGTTGAGAACACTACGGAGGAGGGTGGAAAACACTACGGAGGAGGAGGGTGGAGAACACTACGGAGGAGGGTGGAGAACACTACGGAGGAGGGTGGAGAACACTACGGAGGAGGAGGGTGGAGAACACTACAGAGGAGGGTGGAGAACACTACGGAGGAGGAGGGTGGAGAACATGGCAGGTTGGCATTTATTGGGAGGAATCTTGTCCTTATAAATGCCAGGCCTATATTTGATGAGAGATTCTCACACTGTGTTCACACAGTAGGGCCTGGGCCTAGGGCCTGTTAATGAGGCTGTGTTCACAACCCACTGGGTCTCCTAGGGCCTGTTAATGAGGCTGTGTTCACAACCCACTGGGTCTCCTAGGACCTGTTAATGAGGCTGTGTTCACAACCCACTGGGTCTCCTAGGACCTGTTAATGAGGCTGTGTTCACAACCCACTGGGTCTCCTAGGGCCTGTTAATGAGGCTGTGTTCACAACCCACTGGGTCTCCTAGGGCCTGTTAATGAGGCTGTGTTCACAACCCACTGGGTCTCCTAGGACCTGTTAATGAGGCTGTGTTCACAACCCACTGGATCTCCTAGGACCTGTTAATGAGGCTGTGTTCACAACCCACTGGGTCTCCTAGGACCTGTTAATGAGGCTGTGTTCACAACCCACTGGATCTCCTAGGACCTGTTAATGAGGCTGTGTTCACAACCCACTGGGTCTCCTAGGGCCTGTTAATGAGGCTGTGTTCGCAACCCACTGGGTCTCCTAGGACCTGTTAATGAGGTTGTGGAACCAGGCAGAATAGCTGGGTATACTAGGGCCTGTAATGAGGCTGTAGAACCAGGCAGAATAGCTGGGTCCACTAGGACCTGTAATGAGGTTGTGGAACCAGGCAGAATAGCTGGGTCTACTAGGGCCTGTAATGAGGCTGTGGAACCAGGCAGAATAGTACTGGTACCTCAGGTATTGATCCTCAGCTAAGTATTGATTACCTCACTGTAACACCCCCTCAAAGCTAGGTCACATCCCAAATGGCACCCTATTCCCTATAAAGTGTGCTACTTTTGACCAGGACCCGTTGGGTTAGTCGGTGGGTAGGCGGCTAACTAGTTGCTGCTCGTGCCCACAGGGATAAGACTTGTACATTTAGAAGCCATCTCTATTTAAACAGTGAGTGGTTAGTTGGGCTATAGTCTGAATGATGGCCGTTCAACATTCACCTCATATCAGAGAACTGCTACAACTTGTCTTCAATTAGACATTAAATCATTTTCACTTCTGTACTGTAATCCAAAACAATCTGTACCATTTGTTTGCCAAACCTTTTGTTTGCCAAACCTTTTGTTTGCCAAACCTATTGTTTGCCAAACCTATTGTTTGCCAAACCTATTGTTTGCCACATACAACTGTAATGAATCCATGGCTACCAACCAACAGTTGTCCAGGTGGTATTTAAAAGCATAAACTGAATGTTCTGTCTCATTTTAAATGATTCTGTGATATTCTCTACCACATTCCTCACTCTCTGCTCTGGCCTTCGTTAGAAATAACACTTTCACTTCTCAGTAATACTTCAACCGACTTATTGTGTGTCCCAAATACCACCCTATTCCCTACCAAATACCACCCTATTCCCTCCCAAATACCACCCTATTCCCTCCCAAATACCACCCTATTCCCTCCCAAATACCACGCTATTCCCTACCAAATACCACCCTATTCCCTCCCAAATACCACCCTATTCCCTCCCAAATACCACCCTATTCCCTACCAAATACCACCCTATTCCCTCCCAAATACCACCCTATTCCCTCCCAAATACCACCCTATTCCCTCCCAAATACCACCCTATTCCCTACCAAATACCACCCTATTCCCTCCCAAATACCACGCTATTCCCTATGTAGTGCACTACATTTGACCAGGGCCAATAGCACTCTGGTAAAAAGTAGTGTACTACATAGGGAATAGGGTGCCAGTGGTCCTATAGCTTCTATCACAGACCTCAGCTTTAAAGAGTATAAACACCCAGTACTCTCCAGTCCAGACAGGCAAGACAGATGGGTAATCTGCCCTGCCAAGCAAAACAAAAGCACTAACTGCTCATTTGGTCAAAAATTAGTTAATGTCATTTTTTCTACATTAAATACATACTTAATCATGTGGACAAGTATCCTGCCTCGATTGTATTGTGTTCAGGAGAACATGTGGGTCCTGTTAGCAGTAACTGCATAAGGTTACTGTGAAACCAAGGTAAATAAAATACATTTTCCTCAGTTCCACGCTATGCTTGGACAGTATTGTCTGTTTCCTTTAGATTAAAACAACAAATAGCCTACAAGGAATAAGTGCTCTATTTCAATCCGTATCGCGGAAGTTCAGCGACAACGTGAATGAAATTTAAAGGCAATGTTCCTACATGTTAGCGGACACCGCATTCACGGTAAACCCTTCACATTTCGACTCAAATCCAGAAATAACCTTTACATTTCTCTGGCGCGATCTGTAGCCCTAATTCTTGAATACGCAGCAGAGCAACCTCTCTCAGAGATCATTTACATCAGGCTACACACAGGACAGAAAACAAAGCCAAAATGGCCCCCAAAATCCTTATATACTAGTGCACTGTTTAACAGAATAGAGGGCCATTGTAGATGCAGCCAATGTTACAGAGACACTAGTTTAGAGAGTCTAAAGTTCATAAAGTTCACCATGCAAGGAAATAAGCCTTTATAATGTCATTATTCCTTGTAGCTCCTAGTAGAATAAATTGCCTTTATGATTTAATTGTAAACATCATTGTATTCTCCTGAACGTCCTGTAAACCAGCCACTGTTTTGGCAGCAGAATGCAAAGAACAACAGAAGCCAAAACCACATCAGGAAGATTAGCTTTATACAAGAGTCAGAAAGGCAAATAGGCAGGCTGGAGATAGTAGTGAAATAGGCAGGCTGGAGATAGTAGTGAAATAGGCAGGCTGGAGATAGTGAAATAGCCTAGTAATGCATGATACATCTTGATGTATGAACATTGTCATCCTCTATACTTTACCAGAGTCTTATATTATCTAGCATATGCTATTGTTTTAATATGGTCATACCATAGATCTTTTAGCTATTTGACTTTGCATTTTAGGACCCCTGTAGGTAACCCAAAAACAACATTACAAAAAGATTGTCACGGGTGTCGTAGGGTTTAGACCAAGACGCAGCGGGAAAATCTATACTCATCTTCTTTTATTAAAGGATAAAGAAGGAAAAACCAAAACCTATACAAAACCACGACGACGACGACAACGACGACGACGACGACGACGACGACGACGACGACGACGACGACGACGACGAACATGCCGGTAAGACACAAAGCTATACACAGCAACAATCTCCCCCCCAAAATCCCATGATAAACACATACCTATTTATAGGACCTTCAATCAGAGGCAACGATAGACAGCTGCCTCCAACTGAAGGCCCCAACACCAATTAACTAAACATAGAAATACAAACGACTAGACTGAACATAGAACTAAACTAACATAGAACAATAACCAAAACCCTAGACTAATAAATCAAATACCCCTCTACATAAACAACCACCCCGAACCATATAAACCAAATACCCCCTCTACATGAACACATACACAAACACACCCTGAACCACATAAAACAAATACCCCTCTACATGAACACATACACAAACACACCCTGAACCACATAAAACAAATACCCCCTGCCACGTCCTGACCAAACTAAAATAACAAATAACCCATATTACTGGTCAAGACTTGACAAAGATTTGGTAAAAATACTGAATTTAGCCTTTACTACTATAGCCCATAGAAACATTGAATAACAGATTCATAAATGGAAAAACAGTCCCACAATAATAAGGAATAATTGTCTGTCCTATATCCAGGAGATATAAGAAAGCTCAGGATATATTAACGTTTTTTTGGATACATATTTAACCCCTTATTTTTGTTGGCACAAAACTGCCTCCAAACGTCCATTCATTTTATAGCCCTTTCCTGCAGTCACATGACCTAGTGGCCTCATGGGTGGAATGTTATTCAGATTATTCATAATTTCATCATGAATAAACATTATTTTAAAAAAGGCGCCCAAAATCTGGTGTTTCTCTGTCAAACAGTTTTGTTATATTTCAGTCTTCTGCGATGTATATAAAGTGTAATATTGGGATGCAAACTCAAAACGTAATACATTACAACTCTGTATCTGACATGGTACAGGTGTCTTCTTTTGTTTCAAAGTAGATTTGTTTAAGACTATCAGGGACTGTGTGACCCTGATTTAAAGTGACTTCGGAAAGTATTCAGACTGGTTGGACATGATTTGGAAAGGCACATACCTGTCTATGTAAGGTCCCACAGTTGACCAAGCCATGAGTTTGAAGGAATTGTCCGTAGAGCTCCGAGACAGGATTATGTCGAGGCACAGATTTGGGGAAGGGTACCAAAACATTTCTGCAGCATTGAAGGTACACAAGAACACAGCGGCCTCCATCATTCTTAAATGGAAGAAGTTTGGAACCACCGAGACCCTTCCTAGATCTGGCCGCCCAGCCAAACTGAGCAATCAGGGGAGAAGGGCCTTGGTCAGGGAGGTGACCAAGAACTCGATGGTTACTCTGACAGACCTCTAGAGTTCCTCTGTGGAGATGGGAGAACCTTCCAGAAGGACAACCATCTCTGCAGCACTCCACCAATCAGGCCTTTATGGTAGAGTGGCCAGACGGAAGCCACTCCTCAGTGAAAGGCACATGACAGCCCGCTTGGAGTTTGCCAACAGGCACCTAAAGACTCTCCGACAATGAGAAACAAGATTCTCTGGTCTGATGAAACCAAGATTTAACTCTTTGGCCTGAATGCCAAGGGTCATGTCTGGAGGAAACCTGGCACCATCACTACGGTGAAGCATGGTGGTGGCAGCATCATGATGTGGGGATGTTTTTCTGCGGCAGGGACTGGGAGAATAGTCAGGATCGGGGGAAAGATGAATGGAGCAAAGTACAGAGAGATCCTTGATGAAAACCTGCTCCAGGTTTTGAACTCAATCGAACATCTCTGGAGAGACCTGAAAATAGCTGTGCAGCAACACTCCCCATCCAACCTGACAGAGCTTGAGAGGATCTGCAGAGAAGAATGGAAGGAACTCTTCAAATACAGGTGTGCCAAGCTTCATACCCAAGAAGACTCGTGGCTGTAATCGCTGCCAAAGGTGCTTCAACAAAGTACTGAGTAAAGGGTCTGAATACTTGGATATTTCAGTTTCTTAAAACCTGTTTTTGCTTCGTCATCATGGGGTATTGTGATGTCATCATGGGGTATTGTGATGTCATTATGAGGTATTGTGATGTCATTATGGGGTATTGTGTGTAGATTGATGAAGAAAAAAAAACAATTTAATCAATTTTAGAATAAAGCTGTAACATAACAAAATGTGGAAAAAGTCAAGAGGTCTGAATACTTTCCGAAGTCACTGTAGCTCACTGCAGTAATTAAACCAGTAACGGGTTACCTTCAGACGAGTCCCGTGACACTTGTGGGGATCGTAGATCAAAACGGAGAGCACCATCGTGTTCGGTGGAAAGGGCATATTGGTTCAGAACAGTTCAGACTCTACAGACGTTTTCGTGAGAAGATCAATTTTGGGGATGTCTTCCCTGTGGCTCAGTTGGTAGAGCATGGTGTTTGCAATGCCAGGGTTGTGGGTTCGATTCCCACGGGGGGCCAGTACAAAAAAAAATAAATGCATGAAATGTATGCATTCACTACTGTAAGTCGTGCCCAGACCCACCTGTTCTCAGCCCATCTTCAGTGCCTGCACTGCATTCCTCCACATTTCCTCAAATTGCATCATTTTGTTCCCCTCCGTCGCCCCCAGGCTCTTCCACTATTTAGATAACGAAGCATATTATTTTTTTCATTGTCTTAACGATGGAAGATTGGTTGGTTTCCATTTTTAAGTATCCATTTTTTAAAGATAACCGATGAGAAGAATATCGTCCAACCGATCGGGCATCTACCTGCACCCCAATATGACGTCTTGAAATATGCAGACAGACGGATTCAATTAAGTGAAAAATTCTTCCTTAGTTGTTCATTTTCTCGAAATCTAAAGACAAAACCTAGATTTGAGCCAATGTCTGACGTAGTTGAACATGTTCTTACTACAACCAGTGACAAACTGACACGTTTGAATTTGTCAAAAACGACTTTATATCAAAGGAGTGCCTTTGATTTGACGGCCTGCACATGCTCAGTTCAGCGCTAGACGACTGTTAGACCAGGTGACGTGTTTCTGTGCAGGAAGTTCAGCTAGCCAACGTCGCCATGACATCGCCTAGAAGCGTGATCAGGGATTCCTATTGGAGAAGCAGTTCCTGCTGATCTTCATACTGTACTGTCTTTGGTAACATGGTGGAGAATCGTGCGTCAGTTTTAACTTTCGGTTTCGTCCATCAGTTTTAAACATCTGTAAAAACGATATTGTTTGTGATTTAGATGGTATAATGATTCCCTACACTAATCAGGTGGTGTTTTCTCACAAACTGAAAGTGAGTGAACTGTGTAGATTTTTAGCGAGCAGGAAATGATAACGTTGATTGTTTGCCCCGGTTTCCACTAGATAAAATAAAGTCCAAACAGTTTTCCCATTTTGACAACAGAAGCCGGGCCTGGCGGGAGAAATTAATTTCACAGCCAATCACAACACTGGCGGGGTAAGTGATATTGTGAAACATCATTCCACTATTAATGCAGATACATTATGGACGCATCGCGGAGTGCCTGGACACAGCCCTTAGCCGTGGTATATTGGCCATATACCACAAACCCCAGAGGTGCCTTATTGCTGTTATAAACTGGTTATCAACGTAATTAGAGCAGTAAAAATACATGTTTTGTCATACCCATGGTATACGGTCTGATATACCACGGCTGTCAGCCAATCAGCATTCAGGGCTGGAACCACCCAGTTTATAACATGCTAATGCACATAGAGTAGTCAACAACATTAACGGACAGAAACAGGGGTTAGACAGATCAACAGTGTATTGGAGGTGCAGGGAGAAAACTGGCCACATACATCAACATCTGACATATTTACTAGATCCTATTTTCACATGATGTATCACATCCCATGTAAGGAAACACTACGAGGGACTATTGAATGAAAATAACACTCCAGGTTTTTAGGACGCAGAAACTAGGAAGTGGCAGCATCTTGTACGAATGAAGTGTTGCTGTAAACTCACTCATCTGATTACCAGCTACTTAAACACGTCTTTGTGGGAGAAGAACCTAATGATGGATATGGATAATTGGCCCGGGTCCAAATCCATATCCCTTTAATACCACACATATGTGTTTCTTTATGTTCAATCTGTCGTTCTGCCCCTGAACAAGGCAGTTAACCCACTGTTCCCCTGAACAAGGCAGTTAACCCACTGTTCCCCTGAACAAGGCAGTTAACCCACTGTTCCCCGGGCCCCGAAGACGTGGATGTTGATTAAGGCAGCCTCACCGCACCTCTCTGATTCTGAGGGTTAAATGAGGAAGACACATTTCAGTTGAAGGTATTTAGTTGTATAACTGACTAGGTTTCCCCCCCTTTCCCTTTAATTCCTTCTGGCTTATCAACACTGTGTAACCATCTGTCTGGTATAGCTAAGTGAAGAGCAACATCTTGCACTACGAGAAATGATGTTTATTGTGGTTAAACACTGTATAACCATCTGTCTGGTATAGCTAAGTGAAGAGCAACATCTTGCACTACGAGAAATGATGTTTATTGTGGTTAAACACTGTATAACCATCTGTCTGGTATAGCTAAGTGAAGAGCAACATCTTGCACTACGAGAAATGATGTTTATTGTGGTTAAACACTGTATAACCATCTGTCTGGTATAGCTAAGTGAAGAGCAACATCTTGCACTACGAGAAATGATGTTTATTGTGGTTAAACACTGTATAACCATCTGTCTGGTATAGCTAAGTGAAGAGCAACATCTTGCACTACGAGAAATGATGTTTATTTCTGTTTAACACTGTAAAACATGACTTGTTTATTTCTGTTTAACACTGTAAACATGACTTGTTTATTGTGGTTAAACACTGTAAACATGACTTGTTTATTGTGGTTAAACACTGTATAAACAGCTGTCTGGTATTGCTAAGTGAAGAGCAACATCTTGCACTACGAGAAATGATGTTTATTTTGGTTTAACACTGTAAACATGACTTGTTTATTTTGGTTTAACACTGTAAACATGACTTGTTTATTGTGGTTTAACACTGTAAACATGACTTGTTTATTGTGGTTAAACACTGTATAAACAGCTGTCTGGTATTGCTAAGTGAAGAGCAACATCTTGCACTACGAGAAATGATGTTTATTTTGGTTTAACACTGTAAACATGACTTGTTTATTTTGGTTTAACACTGTAAACATGACTTGTTTATTGTGGTTTAACACTGTAAACATGACTTGTTTATTGTGGTTAAACACTGTATAAACAGCTGTCTGGTATTGCTAAGTGAAGAGCAACATCTTGCACTACGAGAAATGATGTTTATTTTGGTTTAACACTGTAAACATGACTTGTTTATTTTGGTTTAACACTGTAAACATGACTTGTTTATTGTGGTTTAACACTGTAAACATGACTTGTTTATTGTGGTTTAACACTGTAAACATGACTTGTTTATTGTGGTTAAACACTGTATAACCATCTGTCTGGTATAGCTAAGTGAAGAGCAACATCTTGCACTACGAGAAATGATGTTTATTGTGGTTAAACACTGTATAACCATCTGTCTGGTATAGCTAAGTGAAGAGCAACATCTTGCACTACGAGAAATGATGTTTATTGTGGTTAAACACTGTATAACCATCTGTCTGGTATAGCTAAGTGAAGAGCAACATCTTGCACTACGAGAAATGATGTTTATTGTGGTTAAACACTGTATAACCATCTGTCTGGTATAGCTAAGTGAAGAGCAACATCTTGCACTACGAGAAATGATGTTTATTGTGGTTAAACACTGTATAACCATCTGTCTGGTATAGCTAAGTGAAGAGCAACATCTTGCACTACGAGAAATGATGTTTATTGTGGTTAAACACTGTATAACCATCTGTCTGGTATAGCTAAGTGAAGAGCAACATCTTGCACTACGAGAAATGATGTTTATTGTGGTTAAACACTGTATAACCATCTGTCTGGTATAACTAAGTGAAGAGCAACATCTTGCACTACGAGAAATGATGTTTATTGTGGTTAAACACTGTATAACCATCTGTCTGGTATAGCTAAGTGAAGAGCAACATCTTGCACTACGAGAAATGATGTTTATTTCTGTTTAACACTGTAAAACATGACTTGTTTATTTCTGTTTAACACTGTAAACATGACTTGTTTATTGTGGTTAAACACTGTAAACATGACTTGTTTATTGTGGTTAAACACTGTATAAACAGCTGTCTGGTATTGCTAAGTGAAGAGCAACATCTTGCACTACGAGAAATGATGTTTATTTTGGTTTAACACTGTAAACATGACTTGTTTATTTTGGTTTAACACTGTAAACATGACTTGTTTATTGTGGTTTAACACTGTAAACATGACTTGTTTATTGTGGTTAAACACTGTATAAACAGCTGTCTGGTATTGCTAAGTGAAGAGCAACATCTTGCACTACGAGAAATGATGTTTATTTTGGTTTAACACTGTAAACATGACTTGTTTATTTTGGTTTAACACTGTAAACATGACTTGTTTATTGTGGTTTAACACTGTAAACATGACTTGTTTATTGTGGTTAAACACTGTATAAACAGCTGTCTGGTATTGCTAAGTGAAGAGCAACATCTTGCACTACGAGAAATGATGTTTATTTTGGTTTAACACTGTAAACATGACTTGTTTATTTTGGTTTAACACTGTAAACATGACTTGTTTATTGTGGTTTAACACTGTAAACATGACTTGTTTATTGTGGTTTAACACTGTAAACATGACTTGTTTATTGTGGTTAAACACTGTAAACATGACTTGTTTATTGTGGTTTAACACTGTAAACATGACTTGTTTATTGTGGTTAAACACTGTAAACATGACTTGTTTATTTTGGTTTAACACTGTAAATATGACTTGTTTATTTTGGTTTAACACTGTAAACATGACTTGTTTATTGTGGTTAAACACTATAAACATGACTTGTTTATTGTGGTTAAACACTGTAAACATGACTTGCTTTTTTTGGTTTAACACTGTAAACATGACTTGTTTATTTTGGTTTAGCATTCACCAGACATACTTCCTGGTTGGATATACTGTATGAATCATAAGTTATATTCCTGAAGTAAAAGTCTCCTGCACAGCTTGTGAACGATAGTGAAACAGTATTACACTCCAAATTCACAGCACTGTGTATTTCCACAGCAGCTTACCCTCAATACCCACAATTCTTTTCACATACTAGCATACCATATAGAATGCATACCAATAGCCTACATTGCCTTCAAAGTAGTGATGAGCAGGTGTGCTAGTGTGCTAGTGAGCATATTAGAACTGGCTGTGTCTCAAACGGCACCCTAGTCCCTAATTTGCACAATTTTGGGAGGTTCTCGTCAAAACTCTCGCACAATCTAGGAAATAGGGTGCCATTTGAGACGCACACTTGTCTTCACGCTTCAGCAGAAATGGCCTTTGACCCATTTCTCTACCACCAAAGAAGAAGATAAAGGAAGTAAGAAAACACTAGAAGAAGAAGTCTATTTCTACTGAAAATGTCAACTAATAGTAGGTACTGTGCTGCATAGAGATACAGTCAATTCCCCCTGACACCAATTAGTGATGCAGGGAACCAAAATAAAACTGACAACAAAGGAAATAGATCTAAACCAATCTCTGAGATATTCCCCTGATTACCAGCAACTAGCTAGAATAATGACTCTCAGGAAGAGAGGAGACAGAGATCAGCCGTCAATCTCACGCCAGCAGGCAGTACTCCAACGGGAGAAGAGAGAACTAGACAGCACAGGCAGTCATGAGAGAGAGAGAGAGAGAGAGAGAGAGAGAGAGAGAGAGAGAGAGAGAGAGAGAGAGAGAGAGCTCTTCCAGCGTTCACAGTCTGTCCAACTGACACCCCTATCAGATCACAGCAAAATCACACTCTACTTGAACAGAGCTATGCTCAACCATGAGGCATCAAAGCCAAAGGAACTGAATAATATTATGTAATCCTATAGATGGAAGGAAAGTAGTGTGGAAACCTACCAAAAAACTATTAGGCAACAACAAATTCAATCCCTTCTAGACAATTTCCTGGACAAAAGGTGTAAACTTGGCAGTAGAAAACCTAAACAGTATATTTGATCTATCAGCTTCCCTATCAAATCTAAACATTTCAAGCAGACAACTTAAGAAAATGAGCAACAATGACAAATGGTTTGATGAAGAATGCAAAACCCCAAAAAATGAATTGAGAAACCTGTCCAACCACAAACATAGAGACCCAGAAAACCCGAGACTACGCCTTCACTATGCCTTCACTATGCCTTCACTATGGTGAAGCCTCAATCAGCTCAATGTAATTGAAGAATCCATAGACTCTAACCACTTCTGGGAAGATTGGAAAACTCTAAACAAATAACAACAAAGAGTTATCTATCCAAAACAGAGATGTATGGACAAACCCCTTCTCCAATCCAATCTTTTTGTCTCTATAACATTTACGTCATTTAGCAGACACTCTTATCCAGAGCGACTTACAGTAGTGAATGCATACATTTCATATATTTATTTTTTTCTTTCGTTCTGGTCCCCCGTGGGAATCGAACCCACAACCCTGGCATTGCAAACACCAATGCTCTACCAACTGATCCACACGGGACCACAAAGAACAAACAGCAAAAACATATACATGATCAAATACAAATCTGAACTATTTAAAGACTACCAGAACCCACTGGATTCTCCAATTACATTGAATGAACTACAGGACAAAATACAAACCCCCCTGTGGGGTTGATGCTATCCAAAATTAAATTGTAAAATATCCAGACCACAAATTCCAATTGGTGGTACTTAAACTCTTTAACATCATCCTCAGCTCTGGTATCTTCCCCAATATTTGGAACCAGGGACTGATCACCCCAATCCATAAAAGTGGAGACAAATTTGACCCCAATAACTACCAGGGGATATGAGTCAACAGCATATAAATCAACAGAGTCAACAGCATATAAGTCAACAGCATATAAGTCAACAGCATATAAGTCAACAGCATATAAATCAACAGCATATAAGTCAACAGAGTCAACAGCATATAAGTCAACAGCATATAAGTCAACAGCATATAAATCAACAGAGTCAACAGCATATAAGTCAACAACATCAACAGCATATAAGTCAACAGCGTCAACAGCATATAAATCAACAGAGTCAACAGCATATAAATCAACAGCATATAAATCAACAGCATATAAATCAACAGAGTCAACAGCATATAAGTCAACAGCATATAAATCAACAGAGTCAACAGCATATAAGTCAACAACATCAACAGCATATAAATCAACAGAGTCAACAGCATATAAATCAACAGCATAAGTCAACAGCATATAAATCAACAGAGTCAACAGCATATAAATCAACAGCATATAAGTCAACAGCATATAAGTCAACAGCATATAAATCAACAGAGTGAACAGCATAAAAGTCAACAGAGTCAACAGCATATAAGTCAACAGCATATAAGTCAACAGAGTCAACAGCATATAAGTCAACAGCATATAAGTCAACAGAGTCAACAGCATATAAGTCAACAGCATATAAATCAACAGAGGCAACAGCATATAAGTCAACAACATCAACAGCATATAAGTCAACAGAGTCAACAGCATATAAGTTAACAGAGGCAACAGCATATAAGTCAACAACATCAACAGCATATAAGTCAACAGAGTCAACAGCATATAAGTCAACAACATCAACAGCATATAAGTCAACAGAGTCAACAGCATATAAGTTAACAGCATATAAGTCAACAACATCAACAGCATATAAGTCAACAGAGTCAACAGCATATAAGTCAACAACATCAACAGCATATAAGTCAACAACATCAACAGCATATAAGTCAACAACATCAACAGCATATAAGTTAACAGCATATAAGTCAACAACATCAACAGCATATAAGTCAACAGAGTCAACAGCATATAAGTTAACAGCATATAAGTCAACAACATATAAGTCAACAACATCAACAGCATATAAGTCAACAACATCAACAGCATATAAGTCAACAACATCAACAGCATATAAGTCAACAACATCAACAGCATATAAGTCAACAGAGTCAACAGCATATAAGTCAACAACATCAACAGCATATAAGTTAACAGCATATAAGTCAACAACATCAACAGCATATAAGTCAACAGAGTCAACAGCATATAAGTTAACAGCATATAAGTCAACAACATATAAGTCAACAACATCAACAGCATATAAGTCAACAACATCAACAGCATATAAGTCAACAACATCAACAGCATATAAGTCAACAACATCAACAGCATATAAGTCAACAGAGTCAACAGCGTACCGTACAACAGACCACGTCTGAACACCCTAATTGAACAAACAAACTAAAACAAAGGCAAAGTCTTCTTATGCTTTGTTGATTTAAAAAAAGCTTTAGACTCAATTTGGCAGGAAGGTCTGCTATACAAATAGATGGAAAGTGGTGTTGGGGGAAAAACATACGACATTATAAAACCCATGAACACAAACAACAAGTGTACGGTTAAAATTATTAAAATTGCCAAAAAACTGAGCTGCACTTCCTAACCTCCTGGCAAATGTAGGACCATATTAGAGACACATATTTCCCTCAGATTACACAGACACACAAAGAATTTGAAAACAAAACCAATTTTGATAAACTCCCATATCTACAGGGTTAAATACCACAGTGTGACATTACAGCAGCAAGATGTGTGACCTGTTGCCACAAGAAAAGGGCAACCAGTGAAGAACAAACACCACCGTAAATACAACCCATATTTACTAATTTTCCCTTTTGTACTTTAACTATTTGCACATCAAATAGACATAATATGACATTTGAAATGTCTTTATTCTTTTGGAACTTCTGTGTGTGTAATGTTTACTGTTCATTTTATTGTTTATTTCACTTTTGTTTATTATCTATTTCACTTGCTTAATAAAGACCCTTAAATCGAAATTGAAATTAAGAGAACGAGACTCTGCCTTGTCTGAGGACACTCCCTCCTATCTCTATCTCCTCTGAGGACACTCCCTCCTCTTTCTATCTCCTCTGAGGACACTCCCTCCTCTCTCTATCTCCTCTGAGGACACTCCCTCCTCTTTCTATCTCCACACCCCCTCCTCTGAGGACACTCCCTCCTCTCTCTACCTCCTCTGAGGACACTCCCTCCTCTCTCTATCTCCTCTGAGGACACTCCCTCCTCTCTCTATCTCCACACCCCCTCCTCTGAGGACACTCCCTCCTCTCTCTACCTCCACACCCCCTCCTCTGAGGACACTCCCTCCTCTTTCTATCTCCACACCCCCTCCTCTGAGGACACTCCCTCCTCTCTCTACCTCCTCTGAGGACACTCCCTCCTCTCTCTATCTCCTCTGAGGACACTCCCTCCTCTCTCTATCTCCACACCCCCTCCTCTGAGGACACTCCCTCCTCTCTCTACCTCCACACCCCCTCCTCTGAGGACACTCCCTCCTCTCTCTACCTCCACACCCCCTCCTCTGAGGACACTCCCTCCTCTCTCTACCTCCACACCCCCTCCTGAGGCGGCCAAGGCCCACTAACATCACACACACAGCTCTGCTGGAGCAAGACCCACTAACATCACACACACAGCTCTGCTGGAGCAAGACCCACTAACATCACACACACAGCTCTGCTGGAGCAAGACCCACTAACATCACACACACAGCTCTGCTGGAGCAAGACCCACTAACATCACACACACAGCTCTGCTGGAGCAAGACCCACTAACATCACACACACAGCTCTGCTGGAGCAAGACCCACTAACATCACAGACACAGCTCTGCTGGAGCAAGACCCACTAACATCACACACACAGCTCTGCTGGAGCAAGACCCACTAACATCACACACACAGCTCTGCTGGAGCAAGACCCACTAACATCACACACACAGCTCTGCTGGAGCAAGACCCACTAACATCACAGACACAGCTCTGCTGGAGCAAGACCCACTAACATCACAGACACAGCTCTGCTGGAGCAAGACCCACTAACATCACACACACAGCTCTGCTGGAGCAAGACCCACTAACATCACACACACAGCTCTGCTGGAGCAAGACCCACTAACATCACACACACAGCTCTGCTGGAGCAAGACCCACTAACATCACAGACACAGCTCTGCTGGAGCAAGACCCACTAACATCACAGACACAGCTCTGCTGGAGCAAGACCCACTAACATCACAGACACAGCTCTGCTGGAGCAAGACCCACTAACATCACAGACACAGCTCTGCTGGAGCAAGACCCACTAACATCACACACACAGCTCTGCTGGAGCAAGACCCACTAACATCACAGACACAGCTCTGCTGGAGCAAGACCCACTAACATCACACACACAGCTCTGCTGGAGCAAGACCCACTAACATCACACACACAGCTCTGCTGGAGCAAGACCCACTAACATCACACACACAGCTCTGCTGGAGCAAGACCCATTAACATCACAGACACAGCTCTGCTGGAGCAAGACCCACTAACATCACAGACACAGCTCTGCTGGAGCAAGACCCACTAACATCACAGACACAGCTCTGCTGGAGCAAGACCCACTAACATCACACACACAGCTCTGCTGGAGCAAGACCCACTAACATCACAGACACAGCTCTGCTGGAGCAAGACCCACTAACATCACACACACAGCTCTGCTGGAGCAAGACCCACTAACATCACAGACACAGCTCTGCTGGAGCAAGACCCACTAACATCACACACACAGCTCTGCTGGAGCAAGACCCACTAACATCACAGACACAGCTCTGCTGGAGCAAGACCCACTAACATCACAGACACAGCTCTGCTGGAGCAAGACCCACTAACATCACAGACACAGCTCTGCTGGAGCAAGACCCACTAACATCACACACACAGCTCTGCTGGAGCAAGACCCACTAACATCACAGACACAGCTCTGCTGGAGCAAGACCCACTAACATCACACACACAGCTCTGCTGGAGCAAGACCCACTAACATCACACACACAGCTCTGCTGGAGCAAGACCCACTAACATCACAGACACAGCTCTGCTGGAGCAAGACCCACTAACATCACACACACAGCTCTGCTGGAGCAAGACCCACTAACATCACAGACACAGCTCTGCTGGAGCAAGACCCACTAACATCACACACACAGCTCTGCTGGAGCAAGACCCACTAACATCACAGACACAGCTCTGCTGGAGCAAGACCCACTAACATCACAGACACAGCTCTGCTGGAGCAAGACCCACTAACATCACACACACAGCTCTGCTGGAGCAAGACCCACTAACCACCGCTGGAGCAAGACCCACTAACCACTGCTGGAGCAAGACCCACTAACCACCGCTGGAGCAAGACCCACTAACCACTGCTGGAGCAAGACCCACTAACCACTGCTGGAGCAAGACCCACTAACCACTGCTGGAGCAAGACCCACTAACCACTGCTGGAGCAAGACCCACTAACCACTGCTGGAGCAAGACCCACTAACCACTGCTGGAGCAAGACCCACTAACCACCGCTGGAGCAAGACCCACTAACCACTGCTGGAGCAAGACCCACTAACCACTGCTGGAGCAAGACCCACTAACCACTGCTGGAGCAAGACCCACTAACCACTGCTGGAGCAAGACCCACTAACCACTGCTGGAGCAAGACCCACTAACCACTGCTGGAGCAAGACCCACTAACCACTGCTGGAGCAAGACCCACTAACCACTGCTGGAGCAAGACCCACTAACCACTGCTGGAGCAAGACCCACTAACCACTGCTGGAGCAAGACCCACTAACCACTGCTGGAGCAAGACCCACTAACCACCGCTGGACCAAGACCCACTAACCACCGCTGGAGCAAGACCCACTAACCACTGCTGGAGCAAGACCCACTAACCACTGCTGGAGCAAGACCCACTAACCACCGCTGGAGCAAGACCCACTAACCACCGCTGGAGCAAGACCCACTAACCACTGCTGGAGCAAGACCCACTAACCACTGCTGGAGCAAGACCCACTAACCACTGCTGGAGCAAGACCCACTAACCACTGCTGGAGCAAGACCCACTAACCACCGCTGGAGCAAGACCCACTAACCACTGCTGGAGCAAGACCCACTAACCACTGCTGGAGCAAGACCCACTAACCACTGCTGGAGCAAGACCCACTAACCACCGCTGGAGCAAGACCCACTAACCACTGCTGGAGCAAGACTTCTCGGATGCTGAATAAAAGTAAAGAGAGGATGGAGGGAGAAACAGGAAGAGAGAAGGATAGAGTCAGAAGAGAGGAAAGAGGGAGGATGGAGGGAGAAACAGGAAGAGAGAAGGATAGAGACAGAGGAGAAGAGAGGAAAGAGGGAGGATGGAGGGAGAAACAGGAAGAGAGAAGGATAGAGACAGAAGAGAAGAGAGGAAAGAGGGAGGATGGAGGGAGAAACAGGAAGAGAGAAGGATAGAGACAGAAGAGAAGAGAGGAAAGAGGGAGGATGGAGGGAGAAACAGGAAGAGAGAAGGATAGAGACAGAGGAGAAGAGAGGAAAGAGGGAGGATGGAGGGAGAAACAGGAAGAGAGAAGGATAGAGACAGAGGAGAAGAGAGGAAAGAGGGAGGATGGAGGGAGAAACAGGAAGAGAGAAGGATAGAGACAGAAGAGAAGAGAGGAAAGAGGGAGGATGGAGGGAGAAACAGGAAGAGAGAAGGATAGAGACAGAAGAGAAGAGAGGAAAGAGGGAGGATGGAGGGAGAAACAGGAAGAGAGAAGGATAGAGACAGAGGAGAAGAGAGGAAAGAGGGAGGATGGAGGGAGAAACAGGAAGAGAGAAGGATAGAGACAGAGGAGAAGAGAGGAAAGAGGGAGGATGGAGGGAGAAACAGGAAGAGAGAAGGATAGAGACAGAAGAGAAGAGAGGAAAGAGGGAGGATGGAGGGAGAAACAGGAAGAGAGAAGGATAGAGTCAGAGGAGAAGAGAGGAAAGATGAGAAAAGGGAATAAAATTAAACAGAGAGGACGGTAATAAGATACTAACGCCAATATGACAAATACTGTTTTCTTCAGGTTGTCTAATATCTTCAGTACAATGTCTCATCTTTACTCTTCAGCAAGAATAGATGGCTCCAGTCCAGACTGGGGAAGTGTTATTATATTAGTCTGTCTGGCCGCCCCATCTGGTAACCCTGAACATGTAACGGCTGTCCTCAGGTTGTCACCACATAAACTAACATCATCACAACATTTCCATTTGTGTCTAGAGTTGTGTATGACTTGCATTTTAATGAAACAACATTCAGAGCAGAAATGATTTCTCAAGTTCAATAGTTACGAAGAGTGAAAGGCTGGCTGTTTTTGGCCCTTACAGAGAAGGGTTTTACCTCACCGATCAAGATGCCCTCAACAACGGATGCATGACTACTTTGTTATTCTTACACAAATCAAGTTAACTGGGAGAGGAAAGAGCATAAATGCTGTATATCTCTGCAGGTTTCATAAAGAAACCTTTAAATGATCAACAACCTTGACACTTGTGAGACTGAACACAAAGTGTTGCTATGGCGACCAGGCACTAAGGTGCACTGACCTACAGTAGTAAATCTCAACAAACTGACGTGTGTGAGATACATCAGACACAGCAGTAGTAAAATACAAGATGTCATAACCCTGCTGTAGCTTTAACTTCTTTGGGATCTGGGGGCAGTATTGAGTAGCTTGGATGAATAAGGTGCCCAGAGTAAACTGCCTGCTACTCAGGCCCAGAAGCTAGGATATGCATATTATTAGTAATTAGAAGTTTCTAAAACTGTTTGAATTATGTCTGTGAGTATAACAGAACTCATATGGCAGGCAAAAGCTTGAGAAAAATCCAACCAGCAAGTGGGAAATCTGAGGTTTGTAGTTTTTCAAGTGATTGCCTATCCAATATACAGTGTCTGTGGGGTCATATTGCACTTCCTAAGGCTTCCACTAGATGTCAACAGTCTTTAGAACGTTGTTTCATGCTTCTACTGTGAATGGGGAGAGAATAAGAACTGTTTCAACCAGGTGTCTGGAAAAATGCCATGAGCTCAGTCACGCGCGCGGCCATGAGAGCGAGCTGAGTTCCTTTTCATTTCCAAAGACAAAGGAATTGTCCGGTTGGAATATTATTGAAGATTTATAATAAAAACATCCTAAAGATTGATTCTATACATCGTTTGACATGTTTCTACAAACTGTAATGCAACTTTTTTTACTTTTCGCCTGGACTTAGTGCATGCGCCTTCTGCATTTGGAATAGTGAACTGAACGCGCAAACAAAAAGGAGGTATTTGGACATAAATATGGACTTTATCGAAACAAAACAAACATTTATTGTGGAACTGGGATTCCTGGGAGTGCATTCTGATGAAGATCATCAAAGGTAAGTGATGAATTTTATCTCTATTTCTGCTTTTTGTGACTCCTCTCTTTGGCTGGAAAATGGCTGTATGTTTTTTTGTGACTAGGCGCTGACCTAACATAATCATATGGTATGCTTTCGCCGAAAAGCCTTTTTGAAATCAGACACTGTGGCTGGATTAACAAGAAGTTAAGCTTTAAAATGGTGTATAATACTTGTATGTTTGAGGAATTTTAATTATGAGATTTCTGTTGTTTGAATTTGGCGCTCTGCAATTTAACTGGCTGTTGTCGAGGTGGGACGCTAGCTTCCCACATATCCCAGAAGCATAAAGCTTTAAAGCAGCATAAAACCCACTGTGGGTAACGGTACAGTGGGCCTACAGTGGGTTGCTATGCTTACTACTGCAGCTCCTTGAAAGCACTGGTGGTGCCTGTGTTCATTAGGTACCTCGAAGGCCTGTTAGAGCTGCAGGATAGATAGATAGGCAGGGTGTGTGTGTGTGTGTGTGTGTGTGTGTGTGTGTGTGTGTGTGTGTGTGTGTGTGTGATACTGTAGATAGGCAAATCAAGGTCGTAAAGTTGAGCCACTTCCCCATCCCCCACAAGGCACCATGGTGATTAGAGGACAGCGTCCTCCTGTGAGTGCCTCCACCACGTGCTATGTTGCCTCCTTCCTACCCTCCTGCATCTCTCCCTTCCTTCTTCCCTCCCTAAATCTCTCCCTCTCTATCGGCCTCTCTCCCTGTCTGGCTGTCTAATTGCCTGTCTCTCTGCCTCTCTGTCTAACTGCCTGTCTGCCTGCTTCTCTACCTGTCCGTCTTCCTCTCTGCCTGCTTGTCTCCCTGCCTGTCTCCCTGTCTGCCTACCTCTTTGTCTGCCTGTTTGCCTGCCTGCCTTCCACCTTGCCTGTCTGCACGCCTCTCTAACTGCCTGTGTGTCTGCATGACTCTGTCTAACTGTCTGCCTGCCTGTCTCCCTTTCTGCCTGTACGTGTAACACAAGCCCTAGAGGACTATAGCCTATACCATGAAGGTGACACTGTCGCAGTCAACTGACTCCCCTTGGGGATCAAGACTGCAGGAAACTGACTCCCCTTGGGGATCAAGACTCCAGAAAACGGACTCCTCTTGGGGATCAAGACGGCAGGAAACTGACTCCACTTGGGGATCAAGACTGCAGGAAACTGACTCCCCTTGGGGATCAAGACTGTAGGAAACTGACTCCCCTTGGGGATCAAGACTGTAGGAAACTGACTCCACTTGGGGATCAAGACTGCAGGAAACTGACTCCCCTTGGGGATCAAGACTGTAGGAAACTGACTCCCCTTGGGGATCAAGACTGTAGGAAACTGACTCCCCTTGGGGATCAAGACTGTAGGAAACTGACTCCCCTTGAGGATCAAGACTGTAGGAAACTGACTCCCCTTGAGGATCAAGACTGTAGGAAACTGACTCCCCTTGGGGATCAAGACTGCAGGAAACTGACTCCCCTTGGGGATCAAGACTGCAGGAAACTGACTCCCCTTGGGGATCAAGACTGTAGGAAACTGACTCCCCTTGGGGATCAAGACTGTAGGAAACTGAATCCCCTTGGGGATCAAGACTGCAAGAAACTGACTCCCCTTGGGGATCAAGACTGTAGGAAACTGACTCCCCTTGGGGATCAAGACTGTAGGAAACTGACTCCCCTTGGGGATCAAGACTGTAGGAAACTGACTCCCCTTGGGGATGAAGACTGTAGGAAACTGACTCCCCTTGGGGATCAAGACTGTAGGAAACTGACTCCCCTTGGGAATCATTAGTATCCCCCCCTAATGGCTGCCCTGCCCTTGACTCCATATATAATGCCCATAGGGCCCAGGTCTAAAGAAGTGCACTATATACAGTGAGGGAAAAAAGTATTTGATCCCTCTGCAAAACATGATTTAGTACTTGGTGGCAAAACCCTTGTTGGCAATCACAGAGGTCAGACGTTTCTTGTAGTTGGCCACCAGGTTTGCACACATCTCAGGAGGGATTTTGTCCTACTCCTCTTTGCAGATCTTTTCCAAGTCATTAAGGTTTCGAGGCTGACGTTTGGCAACTCGAACCTTCAGCTCCCTCCACAGATTTTCTATGGGATTAAGGTCTGGAGACTGGCTAGGCCACTCCAGGACCTTAATATGCTTCTTCTTGAGCCACTCTTTTGTTGCCTTGGCCGTGTGTTTTGGGTCATTGTCATGCTGGAATACCCATCCACGACCCATTTTCAATGCCCTGGCTGAGGGAAGGAGGTTCTCACCCAAGATTTGACGGTACATGGCCCTGTCCATCGTCCCTTTGATGCGGTGAAGTTGTCCTGTCCCCTTAGCAGAAAAACCCCCCCAAAGCATAATGTTTCCACCTCCATGTTTGACGGTGGGTATGGTGTTCTTGGGGTCATAGGCAGCATTCCTCCTCCTCCAAACATGGCGAGTTAAGTTGATGTCAAAGAGCTCCATTTTGGTCTCATCTGACCACAACACTTTCACCCAGTTGTCCTCTGAATCATTCAGATGTTCATTGGCAAACTTCAGACAGGCATGTGTATGTGCTTTCTTGAGCAGGGGGACCTTGCGAGCGCTGCAGTATTTCAGTCCTTCACGGCGTAGTGTGTTACCAATTGTTTTCTTGGTGACTATGGTCCCAGCTGCCTTGAGATCATTGACAAGATCCTCCCGTGTAGTTCTGGGCTGATTCCTCACCGTTCTCATGATCACTGCAACTCCACGAGGTGAGATCTTGCATGGAGCCCCAGGCCGAGGGAGATTGACAGTTCTTTTGTGTTTCTTCCATTTGCGAATAATCGCACCAACTGTTGTCACCTTCTCACCAAGCTGCTTGGCGATGGTCTTGTAGCTCATTCCAGCCTTGTGTAGCTCTACAATCTTGTCCCTGACATCCTTGGAGAGCTCTTTGGTCTTGGCCATGGTGGAGAGTTTGGAATCTGATTGATTGATTGCTTCTGTGGACAGGTGTCTTTTATACAGGTAACAAACTGAGATTAGGAGCACTCCCTTTAAGAGTGTGCTCCTAATCTCAGCTCGTTACCTGTATAAAAGACACCTGGGAGACAGAAATCTTTCTGATTGAGAGGGGGTCAAATACTTATTTCCCTCATTAAAATGCAAATCAATTTAAAACATTTTTGACATGCGTTTTTCTGGATTTTTTTGTTGTTATCCTGTCTCTCACTGTTCAAATAAACCTACCATTAAAATTATAGACTGATCATTTCTTTGTCAGTGGGCAAACGTACAAAATCCGCAGGGGATCAAATACTTTTTCCCCTCACTGTAGGGAATAGGGTGCCATAGGGCCCAGGTCTAAAGTAGTGCACTATATCGGGAATAGGGTCCCATAGGGCCCAGGTCTAAAGTAGTGCACTATATCGGGAATAGGGTGCCATTTGGGACGCATCCTTGAACTCTATTTTCAGAGCAGGAACTCCCCCAGCACCATGGCAATAGACTGTAATTAAACCAAATGGAGGATGAAATATTGAAGAGCCTTTTCCTTCTTTATCCCCTCTAGTCTTCATTTGTGTTCATCTGGTCATAGGCCTTTAGCTGCATCCCAAATGGCACCCTATGGGCCCAGGTCAAAAGTAGTGCACTATATAGAGAATAGTGTACCATTTGGGACACAGATTATATCTGCCAGTTGCTGTAGGTTAATCCAGTAGGTCATAGCACAAATAACTACCACCTCTTTTTCCCCATGTAACCTCTTGTTCACCTCTCATTCAAGGCCAAAAAAAACAGAGCCTTGAATCTTGTCAATAGACAGTGTTTAACATTACCCCTGTTGCTCCTGTGGAATGAAGTGCTGTTCCTGAGATTGATCTGAGAGGTACTTCCATACCGCAGTAGATCTGTATTCCATATGGCATTTAACATCAGCCCAATAACTACATTGTGGCAGCATCATTGAGCATCCCCAGGCAGATTGAAATGCTTTATGACGTGTCAGTTGACAGGTTACCAAATGATCATGCTACTTAGGGAAGCTACTTTTAACGTTTAAGATCTCTTAATTGGGTCTTGATTCAGACATTGTCAATGAATTGATTCTCAATCTTTTTATTTTTTTACCCCTTTTTTATGATGTCCAATTGGTAGTTACAGTCTTGTCCCATCGCTGCAACTCCCCTGCGGACTCGGGAGAGGCGAAGGTCGAGAGCCATGCGTCCTCTAAAACACGACCCTGCTTCTTGACACACTGCTCGGCTTAACCCGGAAGCCAGCCGCACCAATGTGTCAGAGGAAACACCGTCCAGTTGGTGACCGGAGGTCAGCTTGCAGGTGCCCGGCCCGCCACAAGGAGTCACTAAAGCGCGATGGGCCAAACCACGACCTAACTCAGACGACACTGGGCCAATTGTACGCCGCCTCATGGGTCTCCCGGTCACAGCCGGCTGTAACACAGCCTGGGATCGAACCCGGGTCTGTAGTGATGCCTCAAGCACTGTGATGCAGTACCTTAGACCGCTGTGCCACTCAGGAGGCCAATTCTCAATGTTATAGAGATTCAATAAAGATCCTTCGTAGAGTCCGACCGATTGTTTTTTTGGGGTCCGATACCGATTCCCGACTAAACTTACCGATACATCTGTCGATATATTGTTTTACAGCGGGGAAATGAAAACGTGACAATTTTCCACACTACGTTTCTCAATAAATTGCCATCCAAAAGAGCCAATTGTCCAAGAAATATGCTTCAAGTGTTGATTTCTTACATTGTGCCAATAACGACATCAGGAGAATGACCCGTACTAGCCGCGGTAATATTATGAACAGATGTTAAACACTGAGAGCCTCTTGACACCACATAAGAGCCATCATCAATTCTATTGTCCTTTAGTAGCTGTTGTCTAAATGACCCATAAGGGAATGTGTCCCCTACACACAATAACCTCAACAGAAACGCAACAAAACAGATGAACGTCTAGAAACCCATTCAGTCCTCCTCAATAAACCTAATGGAGAGAATAGAGGGTGCAGTATAATCTCTGTTAGTGGTGAGTACTACACACCTTCCTTCCTGTTCCTGTACTATCATGTAGAGGAGACAATACCTGTTGTTCTTTCCCCTCTACGATCAGGAGAGTCAGCAGTACTAGAAATAATACTTATCACATTCACTACTGCTCTACTGATTCAGAGAGCACAGATATAGACAGCAACTACTTATACAGTGAACAGTGAGGAGGACCTCAGATCAAAAAGATGCAAAGACCCTGGGATAGGACCCTGGGATAGAACCCTGGGATAGGACCCTGGGCTAGGACCCTGGGCTAGGACCCTGAGATAGGACCCTGGGCTAGAACCCTGGGCTAGGACCCTGGGCTAGGACCCTGAGATAGGACCCTGGGCTAGGACCCTGGGCTAGGACCCTGGGCTAGGACCCTGAGATAGGACCCTGGGCTAGGACCCTGACATAGGACCCTGGGCTAGGACCCTGAGATAGGACCCTGAGATAGGACCCTGGGCTAGGACCCTGAGATAGGACCCTGGGCTAGGACCCTGAGATAGGACCCTGGGCTAGGACCCTGAGATAGGACCCTGAGATAGGACCCTGGGCTGGGACCCTGAGATAGGACCCTGGGCTGGGACCCTGGGCTAGGACCCTTAGATAGGACCCTGAGATAGGACCCTGGGCTAGGACCCTGAGATAGGACCCTGGGATAGGACCCTGGGCTTGGACCCTGGGCTAGGACCCTGAGATAGGACCCTGGGCTGGGACCCTGGGCTGGGACCCTGAGATAGGACCCTGGGATAGGACCCTGGGCTAGGACCCTGGGCTAGGACTGGAGGAGGGGAGACATTAAATACCTACAGTACTGTATGTAATGGAGGTGACTCAGTGGGACCTGAAGGCTTCAGTTATCTCCTTGAGGTAATGCCTAAGGTTTTGCCGGTGTTTAGCTCAGCGAAGTGTTACTGCGCTCAGGTGATCCAGGTTCAAACCAGAGTCTTACTGCGCTCAGATGATCCAGGTTCAAACCAGAGTCTTACTGTGCTCAGGTGACCCGGGTCCAAACCAGAGTCTTACTGCGCTCAGGTGATCCGGGTTCAAACCAGAGTCTTACTGTGCTCAGGTGACCCGGGTTCAAACCAGAGTCTTACTGCGCTCAGGTGATCCGGGTTCAAACCAGAGTCTTACTGTGCTCAGGTGACCCGGGTTCAAACCAGAGTCTTACTGCGCTCAGGTGACCCGGGCTCAAACCAGAGTCTTACTCTGCTCAGGTGATCCAGGTTCAAACCAGAGTCTTACTGCGCTCAGATGATCCAGGTTCAAACCAGAGTCTTACTGTGCTCAGGTGACCCGGGTCCAAACCAGAGTCTTACTGCGCTCAGGTGATCCGGGTTCAAACCAGAGTCTTACTGTGCTCAGGTGACCCGGGTTCAAACCAGAGTCTTACTGCGCTCAGGTGATCCGGGTTCAAACCAGAGTCTTACTGTGCTCAGGTGACCCGGGTTCAAACCAGAGTCTTACTGCGCTCAGGTGACCCGGGTTCAAACCAGAGTCTTACTGCGCTCAGGTGACCCGGGTTCAAACCAGAGTCTTACTGTGCTCAGGTGACCCGGGTTTGAACCCAGACAGCCATATACACAGAGGAGAGTCTGATGGTGAGAAGGATAGGAGAACATCCTATGGCTAAAGGAATACAAATGTTTACCGTAACACCAAACCCAGGTGGACAAATGTTTACCGTAACACCAAACCCAGGTGGACAAATGTTTACCGTAACACCAAACCCAGGTGGACAAATGTTTACCGTAACACCAAACCCAGGTGGACAAATGTTTACCGTAACACCAAACCCAGGTGGACAAATGTTTACCGTAACACCAAACCCAGGTGGACAAATGTTTACCGTAACACCAAACCCAGGTGGACAAATGTTTACCGTAACACCAAACCCAGGTGGACAAATGTTTACCGTAACACCAAACCCAGGTGGACAAATGTTTACCGTAACACCAAACCAGGTGGACAAATGTTTACCGTAACACCAAACCCAGGTGGACAAATGTTTACCGTAACACCAAACCAGGTGGACAAATGTTTACCGTAACACCAAACCAGGTGGACAAATGTTTACCGTAACACCAAACCCAGGTGGACAAATGTTTACCGTAACATCAAACCCAGGTGGACAAATGTTTACCGTAACACCAAACCCAGGTGGACAAATGTTTACCGTAACACCAAACCCAGGTGGACAAATGTTTACCGTAACACCAAACCAGGTGGACAAATGTTTACCGTAACACCAAACCCAGGTGGACAAATGTTTACCGTAACACCAGGTGGACAAATGTTTACCGTAACACCAGGTGGACAAATGTCTCTCAGTAGGTTAATCCAGAAACAGCAGTCCAGTGCACAATGCCCATTATAAAGTATTATGGCCAGGGTAACAGTCAGAAGCATCCCACTCCTCAGCCCCATGTGACCCAGGAGACATCTGCTCCCTATGGATAACAGAGAGAGCAGGAGAAGTGTGCTTCAACAGCCTCAACACCACTTCATCATTACAGACATCATCTGCAACCATGATGCTCTCTAGCACTTTGGCTCTCTCTATCCCCCCACCCTCTCTCTCTCTCTCTTCCCTCCCTCTCTCACTCTCTCCCTCGCTCCCTGTCTCTCTCTTTCTCCCCCGTCTCTCTCTTTCTCCCCCGTCTCTCTCTCTTCCCTCTCCCTCTCTCACGCTCTCCCTCGCTCCCTGTCTCTCTCTTTCTCCCCCGTCTCTCTCTCTCCCTCGCTCCCTGTCTCTCTCTTTCTCTCCCCTCTCTCCCTCTCTCTCTCCCCCTGTGTCTCTCATTCTCTCCCCTTGCTCGCTCTCTATTCCTCTCTCCCTGTGTTTTTCTCTTCCCTCTCTCTCTGTCTCTTCTTCTCTCCCCTCTCCCTCTCTATTCCTCTCTCTCCATATCGCACACTAACACACTTACACACACATACACACACACATTAACACACACACACATTACTATACTGCTTACAACAAGGGTATAAGCATTCTATACTCAACTACTTTTACAGATACAGAAATCTCACAATTTGAGGGCAGAATGTATTGATATCAATATAGAAATAACTATTGTTTTACTCTTATGAGAGTAAGTGTTTTATAATGGACCTATAGTACAATGTAATAGGTCTAGAAACATGTATTTTTACACCTACACATTTGAAACAATACGTATTTTGTCATTCTTTGGTTTCTGGACCAATCAGCTTAGCTGAGGGTGGGACGAACCGTAAAGGACCAGAGTGACACTATAATAAACTCTCTGTGCAACTCGGGGAAGTGACACACATTTTCCAGTAGACTACTGTTCTTATTCTTACCTTGAGCTATTGCTATCGACTCAAACCGGTGCAGTTCTCTAAGCAGGGTAGTGCGTTCAGTGGGGTGAAGACTATAAATAAAATCCTTGGCTCCTTGCGGCGAGTTCAAGGGCTCCATCGGGTCCTTGTGAGGGTGTGTGCCCAAGTCGCAGCACTGCTGGCTGGGCAGTATCGGTACAGGCTGGCGTAGCGGAGCTAGGTTTGACCCGCGGACTCTTCCCAACATGTTCCCCGACCTCAGAATGAGGGCGGGCCGCAGGACTCTCTGCAAACTGGGCAGCATGGTGGAGAGAAAAGGGAAGTGGAGGCGTCGACAACCTAGAATAGAAATACAATTTTAACGCTTACTGAAGCGTAAAGCAAAATACAGTAGGCTTGGCTACTTACGATACAACATCCTAGACTGTTTCACGTATGAATGCATTCTACAGCAGTAGGCTACTGTAGAATGGCTAAGCCCATTCATAGGCAATAAGTAACAAAGTAGACCCAGACTCAGATCGGGCTGTCAAAGTGCAACTTATCACAAACCGACCTCTCGATCAGCGGATGCTCTGCCGGCCTGTCCTGTCAAAAATCAGATCTCTTTCGGCTGGAAAACGCAGCTCCGAACCATATGTCCTTCTATTAGAATTTCATAGATCATGAAAACAATTCGCCAACAAAACACATTCGTGGCAAAATCGGCGAGTCAACAAGAAACATTCCTCCTCATCTTCATATCCACAACATCGCCAAGGCTACTTCCCAGTCTGCGGTCGGATGGGCTGCCTCTCTTCCCCGTGATGTGCGCCCTTCTCTTTTGGCTAAAAATATTTTCCAATGGAATAGCTTGACTATACGTAGCTATGACGGCATTTGCCTTACGTTTTTGTACAGCTCATACAGTGAGTGCGAAGGTACCAGTAGACCGATAGACAACTGTAGGCCTATTTGCGGCAGGTATCAATAGACATCCTAAGGACGACTGTATAGGACATTTGAGCATAGTACATGTATGACACCATGGGAAATGTATTTTTCATTCCATATGTAATGCCATTACAGAACGTTCTACATGCTATTTTTAGTGACTACATTTCCCAGATGAGCACTAGGGCTATAGAAAAACTACTTTTTTTGCTGCCGCATTATGGGAAACGTATTTTAGTCCGACCGGTGGCCTCTCCGTAATCTATTTATTGCCTCAAAACAACTGGGAACTCGGAAATCTCCGACTCCCGACTTCAGTGCGTTCAAGACAACTGGCAACTCGAAAAAAAACGATCTCCGACAGGCTAAAATTGTTTAAAATGGTCAACTCATTCGGAAATTCGGGCATCTTTCTAGAGCTTCGACTTTCCGACCTGAAGATCACTGACGTCATGATTTGACCTGCTTTTTCCCGAGTTCCCAGTTGTCTTCAAAGCGCAATCTGGCTCATCATTCCACAGACAGTGACCAAAGTCATCATATAGCTCTCCATATCTCCATCCAATATCTATATCCTGGCCACAGTCACAACTGAAGCTAACAATCCCCTCATCACAGAGACAGCCCTAAAAACTAAACATCCCTTTCTTGGGCTTGGTGTGGAATTACTACGATACTATGACATCAGAATATAGACTACTAGTACAGGGACAGTCAGTCACTAGTACAGGGACAGTCAGTCACTAGTACAGGGACAGTCAGTCACTAGTACAGGGACAGTCAGTCACTAGTACAGGGACAGTCAGTCACTAGTACAGGGACAGTCAGTCACTAGTACAGGGACAGCCAGTCACTAGTACAGGGACAGCCAGTCACTAGTACAGGGACAGTCAGCCACTAGTACAGGGACAGTCAGCCACTAGTACAGGGACAGTCAGTCACTAGTACAGGGACAGTCAGTCACTAGTACAGGGACAGTCAGTCACTAGTACAGGGACAGTCAGTCACTAGTACAGGGACAGTCAGTCACTAGTACAGGGACAGTCAGTCACTAGTACAGGGACAGTCAGTCACTAGTACAGGGACAGTCAGTCACTAGTACAGGGACAGTCAGTCACTAGTACAGGGACAGTCAGTCACTACTACAGGGACAGTCAGTCACTAGTACAGGGACAGTCAGTCACTAGTACAAGGACAGTCAGTCACTACTACAGGGACAGTCAGTCACTAGTACTAGGGACAGTCAGTCACTAGTACAAGGACAGTCAGTCACTAGTACAGGGACAGTCAGTCACTAGTACAGGGACAGTCAGTCACTAGTACAGGGACAGTCAGTCACTAGTACAGGGACAGTCAGTCACTAGTACAAGGACAGTCAGTCACTAGTACAGGGACAGTCAGTCACTAGTACAGGGACAGTCAGTCACTAGTACAGGGACAGTTAGTCACTAGTACAGGGACAGTCAGTCACTAGTACAGGGACAGTCAGTCACTAGTACAGGGACAGTCATTGCTCGTACAGGAGACATTCTGTGAGACTGATGTCGTTACTAACTCGATGCAGAGCCTATTAGAGCCTGCTATGTGTGTGTTCCTTTATTCTCCTGACAAAAGGCAGACTCATGTCCACCCTGTAAATAGTATGCTTCATTCACTGTATCTGATACTAGTGTAGTCCTACTAGTGTTGTCGACCATGAATGAAAACCTTGACAAGACTTACCCCTAGTGGATATCAAGAGCAATGTCACCCGGACAAGGGCTGGTTGAGGGAAGGAGAGACGTCACAGGGGGTTGGTGGAACCTTAAGTGGGGAGGACGGGGCTCGTGGTAATGGCTGGAGCGGAGTTAGTGGAACGGCATCAAATACATCAAACACATGGTTTCCATGGTTTCCATGTGTTTGATGTCATTCCATTCACTTCGTTCCAGGTGTTATTATGAGCCCCTTCCTCCCCTCAGCAGCCTCCACTGAAACACGGATATACACTGAGTGGACAAAAAATTAGGAACACCTGCTCTTTCCATGACAGACTGACCAGGTGAATCCAGGTGAAAGCTATGATCCCTTATTGATGTCACTTGTTAAATCCACTTCAATCAGTGTAGATGAAGGGGAGGAGACAGGTTAAAGAAGGATTTTTAAACCTTGTGACAATTGAGACATGGATTGTGTGTGTGTGTCATTCAGAGGGTGAATGGGCAAGACAAAACATTTAAGTGTCTTTGAATGAGGAGTGGTAGTAGGTGTCAGGCGCACCGGTTTGTGTCAAGAACTGCAACGCTGCTGGGTTTTTACTCACTCAACAGTTTCCTGTGTGAATCAAGAACTGTGGGAAGCACTGGAGTCAACATGGGCCAGCATCCCTGTGGAACGCTTCTGACACCTTATAGAGTCCCATGTCCCAACGAATTGAGGCTGTTCTGAGAGCAAATGGGGGTGCTACTCAATATTAGAGAGGTGTTCCCTAATGTTTTGTACACTCAGTGTAAGTGAATCACACAGTCAGTCACCACACAGATTCAAATAGTATTTGACATTTAATATGTGCTGAAACATTCATTAATTACACAGAATAAAAAAAACGTTCCAGAAACAGACGTCATCATAGCAAGTAGAGCTGCTGAACTTAACAGGAAAACATAGAGGTCAACTCAGTACTAACTACTAAACAGGGTTGGGATCAATTCCATTTCAATTCCAGTCAATTCAGGAAGTAAACTGACATTCCAATGGTCTTCCATTTCAATTTGGAATTGGAATTTGGTTTACTTTCTGATATGACTGGAATCGAAATGGAATTGACCCCAACTCTGCTACTAAATCATTAGAAAACAAGGTTTTAGTAATAATGTGACCGTCTGCTTTTAACCATATAGCAAAACACAAAATTATTCGTAAACTATTAGAATAATCATCATCTTACACATAACATTTGGCAACTTTAAAAAATATCAAGATATGCTTTGAATTGAAATATCTAGAAAGACACACAATATGGCTGTCCATTGAAATAAAGCACAGCACCATTACAACTAAAGGTTTATACACAACGTACAATAACCCCAAAATGATGTGGTGACACAATGACCAGGCTAATGTTTACGTCCCAAATGGCACCCTATTCCCTAAGTAGTGCACTACTTTTTGACCAGGGAAATCCCGCTATGCCCTGCGACAAACCATTAAACAGGGAAAGCGTCAATACAGGGCTAAGATTGAATCATACTACACCGGCTCCGACGTTCGTCTTATGTGGCAGGGCTTGTAAACTATTACAGACTACAAAGGGAAGCACAGCCGCGAGCTGCCCAGTGACACGAGCCTACCAGACGAGCTAAATCACTTCTATGCTCGCTTCGAGGCAAGCAACACTGAGGCATGCACGAGAGCATCAGCTGTTCCGGACGACTGTGTGATCACGCTCTCCGTAGCCGACGTGAGTAAGACCTTTAAACAGGTCAACATACACAAGGCTGCGGGGCCAGACGGATTACCAGGACGTGTGCTCCGGGCATGTGCTGACCAACTGGCAGGTGTCTTCACTGACATTTTCAACATGTCCCTGATTGAGTCTGTAATACCAACACGTTTCAAGCAGACCACCATAGCCCCTGTGCCTAAGAACACAAAGGTAACCTGCCTAAATGACTACAGACCCGTAGCACTCACGTCTGTAGCCATGAAGTGCTTTGAAAGGCTGGTAATGGCTCACATCAACACCATTATCCCAGAAACCCTAGACCCACTCCAATTTGCATACCGCCTAAACAGATCCACAGATGATGCAATCTCTATTGCACTCCACACTGCCCTTTCCCACCGGGACAAAAGGAACACCTATGTGAGAATGCTATTCATTGACTACAGCTCAGCGTTCAACACCATAGTGCCCTCAAAGCTCATCACTAAGCTAAGGAACCTGGGACTAAACAACTCCCTCTGCAACTGGATCCTGGACTTCCTGACAGGCCGCCCCCAGGTGGTGAGGGTAGGTAGCAACACATCTGCCACGCTGATCCTCAACACTGGAGCTCCCCAGGGGTGCGTGCTCAGTCCCCTCCTGTACTCCGTTCACCCACGACTGCATGGCCAGGCACGACTCCAACACCATTATTAAGTTTGCAGACGACACAACAGTGGTAGGCCTGATCACCGACATCGACGAGACAGCCTATAGGGAGGAGGTCAGAGACCTGGGCAGGTGGTGCCAGAATAACAACCAACGTAACCAAGACTAAGGAGATGATTGTGGACTACAGGAAAAGGAGGACCGAGCACGCCCCCATTCTCATCGACGGGGCTGTAGTGGAGCAGGTTGAGAGCTTCAAGTTCCTTGGTGTCCACATCAACAACAAACTAGAATGGTCCAAACACACCAAGACAGTTGTGAACGACAAAGCCTTTTCCCCCTCAGGAAACGACAAAGATTTGGCATGGGTCCTGAGATCCTCAAAAGGTTCTACAGCTGCAACATCGAGAGCATCCTACCCGGTTGCATCACTGACTGGTACGGCAACTGCTCGGCCTCAGACCGCAAGGCACTTCAGAGGGTAGTGTGTACGGCCCAATACATTACTGGGGCAAAGCTGTCTTCCATCCAGGACCTCTACACCAGGCGGTGTCAGAGGAAGGCCCTAAAAATTGTCAAAGACCCCAGCCACCCCAGTCATAGACTGTTCTCTCTACTACCGCATGGCAAGCGGTACCGGAGTGCCAAGTCTAGGACAAAAACAAGTCAGTTTATACCCCCAAGCCACAAGACTCCTGAACAGGTAACCAATGGTTACCTGGAGTATTTGCTTTGTGTGCCCCCCCCCCAACCCCTCTTTTACACTGCTGCTACTCTCTGTTTATCTTATATGCATAGTCACTTTAACCATACCCACATGTACATACTACCTCAATTGGCCCGACCAACCAGTGCTCCCGCACATTGGCTAACTGGGCCCTCTGCATTGTGTCCCACCACCTGCCAACCCCTCTTTTACCCTACTGCTACTCTCTGTTCATCATATATGCATAGTCACTTTAACCATACCAACATGTACATACTACCTCAATAAACCTGACTAACCGGTGTCTGTATATAGCCTTGCTACTGTTATTTTCAAATGTCTTTTTACTGTTGTTCTATTTCTTTACTTACCTACACACACACACACACACACACACACACACACACACACACACACACACACACACACACACACACACACACCCACACACACACACACACACACACACACACACACACACACACACACACACACACACACACACACACACACACAAACACACACAGACACACACACACACACACACACACACACACACACACACACACACACACACACACACACACACACACACACACACACACACACACACACCTTTTTTCGTACTATCTGTTAGAGCCTGTAAGTAAGCATTTCACTGTAAGGTCTACAGCTGTTGTATTCGGCGCAAGTGACAAATAAACTTTGATTTGATTTGGGATGCACCCTTTGAATACAGGCTTCAGATGAGGGAGAGACGGGTAGAAACCAAACACGCATGAACACCTGGGGCGGCAGCGTAGCCTAGTGGTTAGAGCGTTGGACTAGTAACCGCAAGGTTGCAAGATCGAATCCCTGAGCTAACAAGGTAAACATCTGTTGTTCTGCCCCTGAACAAGGCAGTTAACCCACTGTTCCCTGGTAGGCCGTCATTGAATATAAGAATTTGTTCTTAACTGACTTGCCTAGTAAAAAAATAAATGACAGACTCCAAATGGAAAGTTGTTGTGTTTTTATTTACCATTTGTAGCACTAGGACCCCGACTTCTCAAAAAGCTGGTCAGGATCGACTCCTTTACTTCCTGAATTGAAATGGCATTGACCCCCAACCCTCCCGTTCACATTGTTCCCTTCAACATAAACACCAGTCCTCAAGCCTCTTTACAGAATGATCTTGTTGTTGGTTGTGTCCCAGTAATCTGTGTCCCAGTAATCTGTTTCCCAGTAATCTGTGTCCCAGTAATCTGTGTCCCAGTAATTTGTGTCCCAGTAATTTGTTTCCCAGTAATTTGTGTTCCAGTAATCTGTGTCCAAGTAATCTGTGATCCAGTAATCTGTGTCCCAGTAATTTGTCTCCCAGTAATTTGTGTCCCAGTAATTTGTGTCCCAGGAATCTGTGTCCCAGGAATCTGTGTCCCAGTAATCTGTGTCCCAGTAATCTGTGTCCCAGTAATCTGTGATCCAGTAATCTGTGTCCCAGTAATTTGTGTCCCAGTAATTTGTGTCCCAGTAATTTGTGTCCCAGTAATCTGTGTCCCAGGAATCTGTGTCCCAGTAATTTGTGTCCCAGTAATCTGAAGCGGCCCAACTCTGGTCTGCATTTTCTGATCTGTACAGTAATCATGAATAGTTTGTCCGTGTTCTGGAGATATTACATATGAGGCAGTTTGGTTCTTTGAAAAGCAAGCAAAGAGCTTCACCTATAGATGTAGATAGAGAAGAGAAGTACTGAAGGTGAGGCCAGTAGAGTAGTGGAACAGAGAAACCAGTATAGTAGAGGAACAGAGAAACCAGTATAGTAGAGGAACAGAGAAACCAGTATAGTAGTGGAACAGAGAAACCAGTATAGTAGAGGAACAGAGATACCAGTATAGTAGTGGAACAGAGAAACCAGTATAGTAGTGGAACAGAGAAACCAGTATAGTAGTGGAACAGAGATACCAGTATAGTAGTGGAACAGAGAAACCAGTATAGTAGTGGAACAGAGAAACCAGTATAGTAGTGGAACAGAGAAACCAGTATAGTAGAGGAACAGAGAAACCAGTATAGTAGTGGAACAGAGAAACCAGTATAGTAGTGGAATAGAGAAACCAGTATTGTAGTGGAAGAGAGAAACCAGTATAGTAGTGGAACAGAGAACCAGTATAGTAGTGGAACAGAGAAACCAGTATAGTAGTGGAACAGAGAAACCAGTATAGTAGTGGAACAGAGAAACCAGTATAGTAGTGGAACAGAGAAACCAGTATAGTAGTGGAACAGAGAAACCAGTATAGTAGTGGAACAGAGAAACCAGTATAGTAGTGGAACAGAGAAACCAGTATAGTAGTGGAACAGAGAAACCAGTATAGTAGTGGAACAGAGAAACCAGTATATTAGTGGAACAGAGAACCAGTATAGTAGTGGAACAGAGATACCAGTATAGTAGTGGAACAGAGAAACCAGTATAGTAGTGGAACAGAGAAACCAGTAGAGTAGTGGAACAGAGAAACCAGTATAGTAGTGGAACAGAGAAACCAGTATAGTAGTGGAACAGAGAAACCAGTATAGTAGTGGAACAGAGAAACCAGTATAGTGGAACAGAGAAACCAGTATAGTAGAGGAACAGAGAAACCAGTATAGTAGTGGAACAGAGAAACCAGTATAGTAGTGGAATAGAGAAACCAGTATTGTAGTGGAACAGAGAAACCAGTATAGTAGTGGAACAGAGAAACCAGTATAGTAGTGGAACAGAGAAACCAGTATAGTAGTGGAACAGAGAAACCAGTATAGTAGTGGAACAGAGAAACCAGTATAGTAGTGGAACAGAGAAACCAGTATATTAGTGGAACAGAGAAACCAGTATAGTAGTGGAACAGAGATACCAGTATAGCAGTGGAACAGAGAAACCAGTATAGTAGTGGAACAGAGAAACCAGTATAGTAGAGGAACAGAGAAACCAGTATAGTAGTGGAACAGAGAAACCAGTATAGTAGTGGAATAGAGAAACCAGTATTGTAGTGGAACAGAGAAACCAGTATAGTAGTGGAACAGAGATACCAGTATAGTAGTGGAACAGAGAAACCAGTATAGTAGTGGAACAGAGAAACCAGTATAGTAGAGGAACAGAGAAACCAGTATAGTAGTGGAACAGAGAAACCAGTATAGTAGTGGAACAGAGAAACCAGTATTGTAGTGGAACAGAGATACCAGTATAGTAGTGGAACAGAGAAACCAGTATAGTAGAGGAACAGAGAAACCAGTAGAGGAACAGAGAAACCAGTATAGTAGTGGAACAGAGAAACCAGTATAGTAGAGGAACAGAGAAACCAGTAGAGGAACAGAGAAACCAGTATAGTAGTGGAACAGAGAAACCAGTATAGTAGAGGAACAGAGATACCAGTATAGTAGTGGAACAGAGAAACCAGTATAGTAGAGGAACAGAGAAACCAGTATAGTAGTGGAACAGAGAAACCAGTATAGTAGTGGAACAGAGAAACCAGTATAGTAGAGGAACAGAGAAACCAGTAGAGGAACAGAGAAACCAGTATAGTAGTGGAACAGAGAAACCAGTATAGTAGTGGAACAGAGAAACCAGTATAGTAGTGGAACAGAGAAACCAGTATAGTAGAGGAACAGAGAAACCAGTATAGTAGTGGAACAGAGAAACCAGTAGAGTAGTGGAACAGAGAAACCAGTATAGTAGTGGAACAGAGAAACCAGTATAGTAGTGGAACAGAGAAACCAGTATAGTAGTGGAACAGAGAAACCAGTATAGTAGAGGAACAGAGAAACCAGTATAGTAGTGGAACAGAGAAACCAGTATAGTAGAGGTCTGTTCTGAGTACAGCGACAGAACCGGGTCTGTTCCGAGTACAGCGACAGAACCGGGTCTGTTCCGAGTACAGCGACAGAACCGGATCTGTTCCGAGTACAGCGACAGAACCGGATCTGTTCCGAGTACAGCGACAGAACCGGGTCTGTTCCGAGTACAGCGACAGAACCGGATCTGTTCCGAGTACAGCGACAGAACCTGGTCTGTTCCGAGTACAGCGACAGAACCGGGTCTGTTCCGAGTACAGCGACAGAACCGGGTCTGTTCCGAGTACAGCGACAGAACCGGATCTGTTCCGAGTACAGCGACAGAACCGGGTCTGTTCCGAGTACAGCGACAGAACCGGGTCTGTTCCGAGTACAGCGACAGAACCGGATCTGTTCCGAGTACAGCGACAGAACCGGGTCTGTTCTGAGTACAGCGACAGAACCTGGTCTGTTCCGAGTACAGCGACAGAACCGGGTCTGTTCTGAGTACAGCGACAGAACCGGGTCTGTTCTGAGTACAGCGACAGAACCGGGTCTGTTCTGAGTACAGCGAGTACACAAATAGAGAAATAAAGAGCTGAAGAGGGAATAAATGAATAGAAATGTGTTCCTGGTCTGCTCTGTCTTGTCAATACAGTATTTACACTTGATTACATATTGATTTGTTTAGTGCACTATATGGGGAAGAGGATGCCATTTGGGATGCACCCTAGGTCTCCATCTGCTGCTACGGCTCAGCGCTTCAACTGAAATCCACTTCAAGCAGGGATTTAAAAGTTGTTGATTTACAATGAATTATCACGAGGGAGGACACTGCATATGGATACTTGATATTAAATGCTTTACACTGTGAGCCTATTGTAAGATAGTTATGCCTTCTGCTTCTTCTTCGTGGTCGGAGGAATAAGCAGAGTAACTTTTACAGAGGTAAGGCTTTAATCACGCGTCTCTGATCAGTAATGTCAAGGACAGAAAACACAAAATCACAAACCTAATAATAATAACATTATAATAATAACATGACATAATGAAACGCGACCTTTATTTGTGTTGTAGTCAAAACCATTCCGACCGTGTACACCATTCACCCCCCCCATCATAAAGGTCCCTTTGTTATACAGTGTTATTGTCTGTACTGGTGAATAATGACACTTTTATCACTTCCATCATGACACACATCTGAATTGTGGAAATGTACAGTATAATGTAAAAGTAAGTTGTTACCAAGAGATGATTGATTAACTGGCTAAACACATGCTATTAAAAACAGTTGAAACACTGAGCAGAACATAAACCCTGCTACAACAGCTATTGTGTACAGTAGATCTGAAAATATGACATTGAAATATGAAATGGGTTTACATACCAAACAGCTTGGTGCCCCTGATAGTTGTGTCACTAAGACGCCACAATCTTCACAATGAATCTAAAACAGTCCTTTCAATAGCTTCAAATAATTTGGCACCTTGGAACTGAGGAGGGGAGGAACGGGGGTGGGAGGACTAGAGTCAACAGAACTGGGGGGAGGAACGGGGGTGGGAGGACTAGAGTCAACAGAACTGGGGGGAGGAACGGGGGTGGGAGGACTAGAGTCAACAGAACTGGGGGGAGGAACGGGGGTGGGAGGACTAGAGTCAACAGAACTGAGGAGGGGAGGAACGGGGGTGGGAGGACTAGAGTCAACAGAACTGAGGAGGGGAGGAACGGGGGTGGGAGGACTAGAGTCAACAGAACTGAGGAGGGGAGGAACGGGGGTGGGAGGACTAGAGTCAACAGAACTGAGGAGGGGAGGAACGGGGGTGAGAGGACTAGAGTCAACAGAACTGAGGAGGGGAGGAACGGGGATGGGAGGACTAGAGTCAACAGAACTGAGGAGGGGAGGAACGGGGGTGGGAGGACTAGAGTCAACAGAACTGAGGAGGGGAGGAACGGGGGTGGGAGGACTAGAGTCAACAGAACTGAGGAGGGGAGGAACGGGGGTGGGAGGACTAGAGTCAACAGAACAGGGCCCCAGGAAGCAACAAAGATACAAATACCATGCATAATTATTTCCATATTCAGAACTAAAAGAGAACATAATTAACACAACTCTGTGCTGCTCCACTGTCTGTCCAACAAGAGAGCACCTTCTGCACCGTCTGAGACGACGTGTAGAGCTCTGTCTGTCACCACACACAGCATCACTTGGAATGGACATGAGTTGAGTTCTGTTCTGTCCTGTCTGTCAGTGAGGCAGGTGGACGGTAAGTAGTATGCAGGAGACCCCCTTAGCACAGTGGACATGAGTTCTGTCCTGTTTGTCCTGTCAATGGGCAGGCGGTAGGCTAGCTAGGTACAGCTAGGCAGGATACCCTCCTCTGATGCTGCATGGTGCCACGGTGGCTCTCCTCTTATACGATGCGCGGTGCTGAGCGGTCGTTGGTATTGGTCCTCTTCAGCTTGACACCTCTCTGGATAACCAGCAGCATGTTTCCCCCCTGACCATCCTCCAGGGACCCCCCCTCGCCCTGACACTGGACCCCAGGCTGGTGAGGGGCCAGGGGAGGGTTGGTGGTTGCTTGACCACTCCAGAATGCCAGGGGAAGTACACCCAGCTCCCCCTCCTCTCCCTGGGCTGGAGACTCAGGGCTCTGGGCCTCCTCTGGTTCCTCCACCCCTACTCCTGGTCCTCCAGGAACCCCCAGCCCCCCAGGGAATCCTCCCCCAACTAGGCCAGGCACGGTGGGGATCTTGACTGGGATGACGGGGGTTCGGATGGGGATGGGGCCGGTGGTCCCACGGCGGGCCGAGGGCTTGGTGGAGGGCGTGCGGCGGATGGTGGCGACCCCAGGGGTCATGATGACGGAGCCAGCTGTAGAAGGTAGGCCGGCGGTGGACGCTGGTCTCTTGGACTGGAACATCCTACGGTAGGACTGGCTGATGTCACTGTTACGGGGGATGGTGGATGATTTGTCAAACTCCTGCTGGTCAACCTCCTGGTCCCCTCCCATGGAGAAATAGTCGTAGTCTGACACTGGAATAAACAGAGAGGGAGAGAGAGGCATGTTAGGACATTATTTACTATTATTTTGTATTTATTTATTATGGATCCCCATTAGTTCCTGTCAAGACAGCAGCTACTCTTCCTGGGGTTTATTATGGATCCTCATTAGTTCCTGCCAAGGCAGCAGCTACTCTTCCTGGGGTTTATTAAGGATCCTCATTAGTTCCTGCCAAGGCAGCAGCTACTCTTCCTGGGGTTTATTATGGATCCCCATTAGTTCCTGTCAAGGCAGCAGCTACTCTTCCTGGGGTTTATTAAGGATCCCCATTAGTTCCTGTCAAGGTATCAGCTACTCTTCCTGGGGTTTATTATGGATCCCCATTAGTTCCTGTCAAGGCAGCAGCTACTCTTCCTGGGGTTTATTATGGATCCCCATTAGTTCCTGCCAAGACAGCAGCTACTCTTCCTGGGGTTTATTATGGATCCCCATTAGTTCCTGCCAAGGCAGCAGCTACTCTTCCTGGGGTTTATTATGGATCCTCATTAGTTTCTGTCAAGGCAGCAGCTACTCTTCCTGGGGTTTATTATGGATCCCCATTAGTTCCTGCCAAGGCAGCAGCTGCTCTTCCTGGGGTTTATTATGGATCCCCATTAGTTCCTGCCAAGGCAGCAGCTACTCTTCCTGGGGTTTATTATGGATCCCCATTAGTTCCTGTCAAGGCAGCAGCTACTCTTCCTGGGGTTTATTAAGGATCCCCATTAGTTCCTGTCAAGGTATCAGCTACTCTTCCTGGGGTTTATTATGGATCCCCATTAGTTCCTGTCAAGGCAGCAGCTACTCTTCCTGGGGTTTATTATGGATCCCCATTAGTTCCTGCCAAGACAGCAGCTACTCTTCCTGGGGTTTATTATGGATCCCCATTAGTTCCTGCCAAGGCAGCAGCTACTCTTCCTGGGGTTTATTATGGATCCTCATTAGTTTCTGTCAAGGCAGCAGCTACTCTTCCTGGGGTTTATTATGGATCCCCATTAGTTCCTGCCAAGGCAGCAGCTGCTCTTCCTGGGGTTTATTATGGATCCCCATTAGTTCCTGCCAAGGCAGCAGCTACTCTTCCTGGGGTTTATTATGGATCCCCATTAGGTCCTGCCAAGACAGCAGCTACTCTTCCTGGGGTTTATTATGGATCCTCATTAGTTCCTGCCAAGGCAGCAGCTACTCTTCCTGGGGTTTATTATGGATCCTCATTAGTTCCTGCCAAGGCAGCAGCTACTCTTCCTGGGGTTTATTATGGATCCTCATTAGTTCCTGCCAAGGCAGCAGCTACTCTTCCTGGGGTTTATTATGGATCCTCATTAGTTCCTGCCAAGGCAGCAGCTACTCTTCCTGGGGTTTATTATGGATCCTCATTAGTTCCTGCCAAGACAGCAGCTACTCTTCCTGGGGTTTATTATGGATCCCCATTAGTTCCTGCCAAGGCAGCAGCTACTCTTCCTGGAGTCCAAACTAATTAAGACAAAAACAAAAATAAAACAAAACAGCACAATAAAACAATAAGTCTACCTTAAAAATATTGAATAAGATGTTTTTTTCATAAAAAATGTAATTTTATGGGCCTCCCGAGTTGTGCAGTGGTCTAAGGCTCTGCATCACAGTGCTAGCTGATCCTGGTTCGAGTCCAGGCTCTGTTGCAGCCGGGCCGTGACCGGGAGACCCATGGGGCGGCGCACAATTGGCCCAGTGTCGTCCAGGTTAGGGGAAGGTTTGGCCGGCAGGGAAGTCCTAGTCGCTCTAGCGACTCCTGTGGCGGGCCGGGCACAGTGCACACTGACACGGTCGCCAGGTGTACGGTGTTTCCTCCGACACATTGGTGCGGCTGGCTTCCGGGTTAAGTGGGCATTGGGTCAAGAAGCAGTGCGGCTTGGTTGGGTTGTGTTTCGGAGGACACACGGCTCTCAACCTTCGCCTCTCCCGAGTCCATACGGGAGTTGCAGCGATGGGACAAGACTGTAACTACCATTTGGATACGACGAAATTGGGGAGAAAAAGTGATACAAAAATAAAGAAAAATGTAATTAAATTAAATATTTACCTTGGACTATCAAAAACAAAAAGAACATCACAAGCTTGCAGATTCTATAGCTACTACCACGATGGAGGGAGGATGATTACTAACTTCCTGTTGATGACATTGGACTTCCGGCTTCTTCTGTGAGGATTTAAGAGGTGGCGCCACCTACTGTACGTATTGCATACGGTTGTAGAAGAGTAGAAATCAGACTGTAGCAGCCTATGTATAGCTAATGCAGATAACATTACTTGGCAAAGGAGGCTGAAAAGAGGGTAGAGTTTTCCCTCCACTATCTGTGGTCACAGTTCAAAATGGCTATAGATTCCTAAAGTTTAGCAATGCAAGATATTCACATTGCAACATTGACTTTTATTTAACTAGGCAAGTCGGTTAAGAACAAATTCTTATTTTCAATGACGGCCTAGGAACAGTGTTGCCTTGTTCAGGGGCAGAACGACAGATTTGTACCTTGTCAGCTCAGGGATTTGAACTTGCAACCTTTCTGATTACTAGTCCAACGCTCTAACTAGGCTACGCTGCCGCCACTGTGGCGTCGATTTGAAAGAAATAAACAGGCCATGAAATGACATTTACATTGGAATGTAGGCTATGTATTAATGGCCTCAATACAATAGACTAGAATTGGCTTGATGACCACAGACAATTTCCCCCTTAATGGCAGTGACCAACAGTATGTGAAGCGGTATAGGGAGTGGCATCTCTTTAACAAGGAGCGGCAGGTAGCCTAGTGGTTAGAGCGTTGGGATTGAATCCCCGAGCTGACAAGGTAAAAATCTGTCGCTCTGCCCCTGAACAAGGCAGTTAACCCTCTGTTCCCCGGTAGGCCGTCATTGTAAATAAGTTTAACTGACTTGCCCAGTTAAATAAAGGTTAAAATAACAAAGCAACCGAAACAGTTGGTATTGCCTAGAAAATATAGCCTAGTGTATAAAACAGATGAAAAAAATGTAGGTTATAAACTGTCAATTGTTAGGTGTGTCATCCTCAATTATTTTTAATGCATTGTGTCCTCGTGTGTGGTTGTTTTGTTTTGAAATTGGCAAATAAATCAAATTTAAATCACCAAAAAATGTAGGTTAAGGTTTATAGATCACAACAAAAACAGCTTGCAGCCTGTGCATGGCTGTGGTTAGCTGAAAGGTGGCACTAGGGCTTATAGCTGTCCTCTGATTGGAGGCTACCCCGCCAGAGAAGCAGATCACTTCCTGAGCAGTAAACTCTGCCTGCCCGCTGGCGGTAGGTATTTATATCCTTGGGCGTAGTGACAGCGGGAAATAACAAGCGGGGGGTACTTTTTGTTGCTATCTGGAACGGAGTTGCATTATTTTCCATAGAACGCATAGAGCCCCTAGTTGAATATTCCTTTAATACCATGGCTATACTTTAACACATTTGCCCCTAGAAATATGTTCAACATCCACTGAAGTAGCTAGCAAGTTTACTAGATAGCGACAATAGTTGCCGTGGTAACCAGACAAACAGACTTGCTAGTTTATCTAACCAAACCATCAGTCCTAGCTCGCCATTATGAAAATCCAATATCAACAAAGGCAATATTTTTTTCAATTGGACTTTTGCTTTAAAAGCAGCTCAAACATAGAACATGTAAGAATGAACTAAAGCCATGGAATTTTACCGTGTAAATATACCGTGCTTTATAGGGAAATAATGCCCTCTAGAATGCCCTTCAAGCCAATCAGAAACAGGTATTCAACAACACCATGGTATAAATGTCTATATTACATCCCAATATTACATCCCTATATTACATATCTATATTACATATCTATATTACATATCTACATTACATATCTACATTACATATCTTTTTATTTTTATTTAACCTTTATTTAACTAGGCAAGTCAGTTAAGAACAAATTATTTGCCGATAGGTGTATAAAATCGAGCACACAGTCCATAGACAACCATTGGCAGTAGAATGGCCTTACTGAAGAGCTCAGTGACTTTCAATGTGGCACTGTCATAGGATGCTACCTTTCCAACAAGTCAGTTCGTCAAATTTCTGCCCTTCTAGAGCTGCCCCCGGTCAACTGTAAGTGCTGTTATTCTGATGTGGAAACATCTAGGAGCAACAACGGCTCAGTCGCGAAGTGGTAGGCCACATAACCTCAAAGAATGGGACCCCCGAGTGCTGAAGCGCGTAAAAATCGTCTATCCTCAGTTGCAACACTCCCTATTGAGTTCCAAACTGCCTCTGGAAGCAACGTCAGTACAATAACTGTTCGTCGAGAGCTTCATGAAATTAGTTTCTATGGCCGAGCAGCCGCACACAAGCCTAAGATCACCATGCGCAATGCCAAGCGTCGGCTGGAGTGGTGTAAAGCTCACCGCCATCGGACTTTGGAGCAGTGGAAACACATTCTCTGACAGTCTGACGGATGAATCTGGGTTTGGCGGATGCCAGGAGAACGCTACCTGCCCAAATGCATAATGCCAACTGTAAAGTTTGGTGGAGGAGGAATAATGTTCTGTGGTTGTTTTTCATGGTTCGGGCTAGGCCCCTTAGTTCCAGTGACGGGAAATCTTAACTCTTCAGCATACAATGACATTCTAGACAATTCTGTGCTTCCAACATTGTGGCAACAGTTTGGGGAAGGGCCTTTCCTGTTTCAGCAGGACAATGCCCCTGTGCACAAAGCGAGGTCCATACAGAAATGGCTTGTCAAGATTGGTGTGGAAGAACTTGACTGGCCTGCACAGAGCCCTGACCTCAACCCCATCGAACACCTTTGGGATGAATTGCCACGTCGACTGCGAGCCAGGCCTAATCGCCCAACATCAGTGCCCGACCTCACTAATGTTCTTGTGGCTGAATGGAAACAAGTCCCCACAGCAATGTTCCAACATCTAGTGGAATGCCTTCCCGGAAGACTGGAGGCTGTTATAGCAGCAAGGGGGGAGGGGGAACTCCATATTATTGCCCATGATTTTGGAAAGAGATTGATCAACGAGCAGATGTCCACATACTTTTGGTCATTTAGTGTACCTTTATCCTATTTTTACCAGACACTTACCTGACATATTTACACAGAAGGATATGGCGCTACAAGTCATGCATGCCTTTGCATATTTTCTCAGTGTGTGTGTATGTGTGTTAACCTTGTGAGGGTATGGTGTCCTCTGAACAGCATGGGGTGGTACTCTGGGTACTGTAGCCACTAGAACAGTGTAGAGAGTCCCTACTGGAACGCTGTGTCTGTGAGTCCAGCTGTAGACCTCTGGACAGGGCCAGGGCCAGCTCCTCATGGGCCTCCATCTCACACACCTGAACACACACACACACACACACCCCACACACACACACACCACACACACACACACACACACACACCACACCACACCACACCACACCACACAAACACACACACACACACACACACACATACACACACACACACACACACACACACACACACACACACACACAGGGTTAGAAAACGTAATCCTTCTTTGTGCAGCATGAAGATAAAACAATCAATATAAACTGGGTGGTTTGAGCCCTGAATTCTGATTGGCTGTATACCACGGGTATGTTAGTTTTACTGCTCTAATGACGTTGGTAACCAGTTTATAATCATCGTGCCTAAGAACAGCCCTTTGCCGTGGTATATTGGCCACCTCCTCGGGCCTTATTTCTTAATTATAAACGGGTTGGTTTGAACCCTGAATGCTGATTGGCTGACAGCCGTGGTATATTGGCCACCTCCTCAGGCCTTATTTCTTAATTATAAACGGGTTGGTTTGAACCCTGAATGCTGATTGGCTGACAGCCGTGGTATATTGGCCACCTCCTCGGGCCTTATTTCTTAATTATAAACTGGTTGGTTTGAACCCTGAATGCTGACTGGCTGACAGCCGTGGTATATTGGCCACCTCCTCGGGCCTTATTTCTTAATTATAAACGGGTTGGTTTGAACCCTGAATGCTGATTGGCTGACAGCCGTGGTATATAGGCCACCTCCTTGGGCCTTATTTCTTAATTATAAACTGGTTGGTTTGAACCCTGAATGCTGATTGGCTGACAGCCGTGGTATATTGGCCACCTCCTCTGGCCTTATTTCTTAATTATAAACTGGTTGGTTTGAACCCTGAATGCTGATTGGCTGACAGCCGTGGTATATTGGCCACCTCCTCGGGCCTTATTTCTTAATTATAAACTGGTTGGTTTGAACCCTGAATGCTGACTGGCTGACAGCCGTGGTATATGAGATCGTATACCATTGGTACGACAAAACATTTGTTTTTCCTGCTCTAATTACGTTGATAACCAGTTTATAACAGCAATAAGGCACCTCTAGGGTTTGTGGTATATGGCCAATATACCACGGCTAAGGGCTGTGTCCAGGCACTCCGCGTTGCGTCGTGCATAAGAACAGAGCTTAGCTGTGGTATAGTGGCCATATACCACAAACCCCCAAGGTGCCTTATTACCTAAATATATCACAGACATTGAATCACACAATGGACAGATGCACACACACACACTCACACACACACACACACACACACACACACACACACACACACACACACACACACACACCACACACACCACACACCACACACACACAGTCAAACTAGACATTTCAAGAAAAATTGTGTGACTTGCTTCAGACATTTGTATAAAATATAGATTAACCTGTCTGGGCTAGGGGGCAGTATTTTCACGGCCGGATGAAAAACGTACCCAAATTAAACTAGTTACTACTCTGGCCCAGACACTAGAATATGCATATTATTAGTAGATTTGGATAGAAAACACTCTGAAGTTTCTAAAACTGTTTGAATGATGTCTGTGAGTATAACAGAACTCATATGGCAGGCAAAAACCTGAGAAAAATCCAACCAGGAAGTGGAAAATCTGATGCATGTAGTCTTTTTAAGTCATTGTCTATCTAACACACAGTGACTTAGGGTTCATTTTGCACTTCCTAAGGCTTCCACTAGATGTCAACAGTCTTTAGAAAGTTGTTTGAGGCTTCTATGGTGAACAGGGAGCGAACAAAGGAAGTTGGAAGTTGTTGACTCAGGAAAGGACATGGCTTCATTGGCGCACATTCACGTGAGAGTTAGCTGTGTTCCATAACGTTTTTCAAGACATTGGAATCGTCCGGTTGGAATATTATTGAAGTTCTAAGTTAAAAAGGCCCTAAAGATTGATGCTATACAACATGTTTGAACGATCGTAAATCTAACTTTTTTTGACTTTTCGTAGTGACATTTTGGCCGCGCTTCCTACATTTGGAGTAGCTTACTGAACGCGCAAACAACAAGGAGGTATTTGGACATAAATTATGGACTTTATCGAACAAAACAACATTTATTGTGGACCTGGGATATCTGGAAGTGCCTTCTGATGAAGATCATCAAAGGTAAGTGAATATTTCTAATGCTATTTATGATTTCAGATGACTCCAAAATGGCGGGTATCTGTATTGCTTGATGTCTTGTACTCAGATTATTGCAAAGTGTGCTTTCCTCGTGAAGCTTTCTTGAAATCTGTCACAGCGGTTGCATAAAGGAGATGTTCATCTATAATTCTTTGAATAACAGTTTAATATTTTATCAACGTTTATGATGAGTATTTTTGTAAATTGTTGTGCTGATTCACCGGCAGTATTGGAGGCAAAATATTTTCTGAACATCACGCGCCAATGTAAAATGCTGTTTTTGGATATAAATATGAACTTTATCGAACAAAACATACATGTATTGTCTAACATTGAGTCCTAGGAGTGTCATCTGATGAAGATCGTCAAAGGTTAGTGCATAATTTTAGCTGAATTTATGGTTTTTGTGTTCTCTCTCCTGCTTGGAAAATGGCTGTGTGGTTTTTCTTGTGTTTTCACTGTCCTAACATAATCTAACTTTATGCTTTCGCCGTAAAGCCTTTTTGAAATCGGACAACGTGGTTACATCAAGGAGAAGTGTATCTTTAAAATGGTGTAAAATAGTCGTATGTTTGAGAACTTTGAATTATGACATTTTGTTGTTTTGAATTTGGCGCCCAGATATTTCACTGGCTGTTGAATAGTGTGAACCGTGGGTGGGACGGTAGCGTCCCAGGCAGCCCTGAGAAGTTAAAGCATGTGTCCAGCTGACCTTGGGTGGTGGAGGTAATGGTAGACTCCTGCCCCCTGGTGCTGGGATGACTCCAGCAGATAGTAGTAGACTCCTGCCCCCTGGGGCTGGGATGACTCCAGCAGGAGGTGGTAGACTCCTGCCCCCTGGTGTTGGGATGACTCCAGCAGGTAATGGTAGTGGGACATAGCTAGTATCTGCTGGTACAGGATCCTTGTCCTTCCTCCTTCTAAGGGTGTTCACCATGGGCTGGTCATAGGGTCCTGGCTTAGCCCAGTCCTACAGGATACAGAAACATAGCTGAGTTCACCTCCTCTACCCAGTCCTACAGGATACAGAAACATAGCTGAGTTCACCTCCTCCACACAGAGCTTGGTATCCCTAGCTATGTTCTTTAATCATGGGCCTCTGAAGATCCTGTCAGCTGGGGATTCTGAACTATTATCACAATCTTCAAATACATCTTCTCCAGGAACACATCTGAAATCTACCAATGAAAGGTGTAGAAGGCGATGTAGTATATGGTCCTACAGTCATCCAACAGTCATTTATCAATCTGACTGTAACATAATAATAACGTCCTAATAATTCAGAGGGTCCTACGTACTGACAGATGTTGATGTTTTAGGACATGATGATGAGGAGGACTGAACCAACAACCAACCTTCCAACTGGGGACTTTAGAGGTGGGGACCATGTTAGGCCCCAGGGTGCAGTAATGAGGGTAGTCAGGTAGCAGGGCCGAGCCCGGCCTGGACCACGACTGGGACGGACAGGAGGAGGAGGTGATGGAGGAGGAATGGGAGGAGGGAGGGAAGAGGGGGTAGGAACCCACCAGGCCTGAGCCCCCTCCCGTCAGGTAGGACCCCCCCCTGGCCTGAGCCCCCTCCCGTCAGGTATGAAGAGTCTGAATGATGGTGATCCCCGTAGTGGTCATACCCGTTAAACAACTGAGCATGAGCAGGGGAACGGAATGACACAAACAAACAAACAAACATGAAAACACAAAATTGGAGAAATTGGTCAAATGATAAAAACCAATACAACAGGGTCAGGATAATAAACCAACACAATAGGGTCAGGATAATAAACCAACACAATAGGGTCAGGATAATAAACCAACACAATAGGGTCAGGATAATAAACCAACACAATAGGGTCAGGATAATAAACCAACACAATAGGGTCAGGATAATAAACCAACACAATAGGGTCAGGATAATAAACCAACACAATAGGGATAATAAACCAACACAATAGGGTCAGGATAATGAACCAATACAATAGGGTCAGGATAATAAACCAACACAATAGGGTCAGGATAATAAACCAACACAATAGGGTCAGGATAATAAACCAACACAATAGGGTCAGGATAATAAACCAACACAATAGGGTCAGGATAATAAACCAACACAATAGGGTCAGGATAATAAATCAACACAATCAGAAACACAAGATAAAAGTTGATGAATGAAATACAAGTAACTCAACATTTCTGAAGAACAAATAAACAAAGGAGTAAAGTAAGAAAATGAATCCTGATTGTGTCACGTCCTGACCAGTAATAAGATTATTTGCTATTGTAGTTTGGTCAGGACGTGGCAGGGGGTATTTTGTTTATGTGTTTCGGGGTGATGGTTTATGTAGTAGGGTGTTTGATTTATTATTTCCGGGTTTTTTGGTCACTGCTCTATGTTAGTCTATTTCTATGTTCTTTCTAGTTAGTCTGTTTCTATGTGTAGTTAAATGTGTAGGTAGAGGGATGTAGAGAGGGTGGAACACCTGGGTGGGTAGAGGGATGTAGAGAGGGTGGAACACCTGGGTGGGTAGAGGGATGTGGAGAGGGTGGAACACCTGGGTAGGTAGAGGGATGTGGAGAGGGTGGAACACCTGGGTGGGTAGAGGGATGTGGAGAGGGTGGAACACCTGGGTAGGTAGAGGGATGTGGAGAGGGTGGAACACCTGGGTGGGTAGAGGGATGTAGAGAGGGTGGAACACCTGGGTGGGTAGAGGGATGTGGAGAGGGTGGAACACCTGGGTGGGTAGAGGGATGTGGAGAGGGTGGAACACCTGGGTGGGGTAGAGGGATGTGGAGAGGGTGGAACACCTGGGTAGGTAGAGGGATGTGGAGAGGGTGGAACACCTGGGTGGGTAGAGGGTTGTGGAGAGGGTGGAACAGAGGGATGTGGAGAGGGTGGAACACCTGGGTGGGTAGAGGGATGTAGAGAGGGTGGAACACCTGGGTGGGTAGAGGGATGTAGAGAGGGTGGAACACCTGGGTGGGTAGAGGGATGTGGAGAGGGTGGAACACCTGGGTAGGTAGAGGGATGTGGAGAGGGTGGAACACCTGGGTGGGTAGAGGGATGTAGAGAGGGTGGACACTATGGTTCCGGTGAGGAGACTCTAGACTAAGGGCTACAGCAAGGGGACGAAGGGTAGGGTATCTATCATGGGAGGGCAGGGGGTGCTTCCTCTCAAAGGAGGGATGGAGTCAGTATTTCACCTTGTCAACTGCAGCCAGAGGCCCTCCAGAGGTGGGAGAGCTGCACTCACTGACTGACTGGCAGGTCTCAGAGGCCTCAGACGAGCCAGAGCTGGAGCAAGGCTGGAGGAGCAGCAGGTTGGGTGGAGGCAGACACACACAGACACGAAAGAGGACGAGCACAAGACGCACAAGACGGGAGCAGAGAGTTTTGGTGTAAAAAAAAAGAGAGGAGTTTGAGTTCAGTGGAGGGTTAATAGATGACCGGATATGAACATACACACAGTCACACACAGTCACACACAGTCACAGACAGTCACACACAGTCACACACAGTCACAGACAGTCACACACAGTCACAGACAGTCACACACAGTCACACACAGTCACAGACAGTCACACACAGTCACACACAGTCACAGACAGTCACACACAGTCACACACAGTCATACACAGTCACACACAGTCACAGACAGTCAAACACAGTCACACACAGTCAAACACAGTCACACACAGTCATACATAGTCACACACAGTCACAGACAGTCAAACACAGTCATACACAGTCAAACACAGTCACACACAGTCACAGACAGTCACACACAGTCACACACAGTCACACACAGTCATACATAGTCACACACAGTCACAGACAGTCAAACACAGTCACACACAGTCAAACACAGTCACACACAGTCACAGACAGTCACACACAGTCACACACAGTCACACACAGTCACACACAGTCACAGACAGTCACAGACAGTCACACAGGAATAGAACACATAAAGGAGAGGAAGACGTGTAGCGTAGCCATCACATAAAGAGAGAACAGCAGGAAGACGTTAGAAGGCATCAATCAGTCAGTGAGCTGCAGCAGCACCTTTAAAAACAATAGTTCAAAGGCTGCCAGCAGTAAAGTTAGCACTGAGATTCAGGGTGAAATTAGCTGAAGTGAAACAAAGCAGAGAGGTGAGTCAGAGGATAGAATCATTTAGCATTAACTGTCCTTGTGGACAGCACAGGGAGAAGCAGATAGACAGTCTGGTACTAAACATCATGGTTAAAGAGTTTAAAGCTAGCCACAGAAAGCCCAGTAGTAGTATTGTCCTGGTGGTTTTCAATGGAGTTGTGGTGCGGTAGCATTAGTGGTCGTCACTCTGAGACCTTATTCAGTACAGTCACCTAACAGAGGAAGGAACTATACTCTAGACTGACAGTCACCTAACAGAGGAAGGAACTCTACTCTAGACTGACAGTCACCTAACAGAGGAAGGAACTCTACTCTAGACTGACAGTCACCTAACAGAGGAAGGAACTCTACTCTAGACTGACAGTCACCTAACAGAGGAAGGAGGAACTCTACTCTAGACTGACAGTCACCTAACAGAGGAAGGAACTCTACTCTAGACTGACAGTCACCTAACAGAGGAAGGAGGAACTCTACTCTAGACTGACAGTCACCTAACAGAGGAAGGAACTCTACTCTAGACTGACAGTCACCTAACAGAGGAAGGAACTCTACTCTAGACTGACAGTCACCTAACAGAGGAAGGAACTCTACTCTAGACTGACAGTCATCTAACAGAGGAAGGAACTCTACTCTAGACTGACAGTCACCTAACAGAGGAAGGAACTCTACTCTAGACTGACAGTCACCTAACAGAGGAAGGAACTCTACTCTAGACTGACAGTCACCTAACAGAGGAAGGAACTCTACTCTAGACTGACAGTCACCTAACAGAGGAAGGAGGAACTCTACTCTAGACTGACAGTCACCTAACAGAGGAAGGAACTCTACTCTAGACTGACAGTCACCTAACAGAGGAAGGAACTCTACTCTAGACTGACAGTCACCTAACAGAGGAAGGAACTATACTCTAGACTGACAGTCACCTAACAGAGGAAGGAGGAACTCTACTCTAGACTGACAGTCACCTAACAGAGGAAGGAACTCTACTCTAGACTGACAGTCACCTAACAGAGGAAGGAACTCTACTCTAGACTGACAGTCACCTAACAGAGGAAGGAACTCTACTCTAGACTGACAGTCACTTAACAGAGGAAGGAACTCTACTCTAGACTGACAGTCACCTAACAGAGGAAGGAGGAACTCTACTCTAGACTGACAGTCACCTAACAGAGGAAGGAACTCTACTCTAGACTGACAGTCACCTAACAGAGGAAGGAACTCTACTCTAGACTGACAGTCACTTAACAGAGGAAGGAACTCTACTCTAGACTGACAGTCACCTAACAGAGGAAGGAGGAACTCTACTCTAGACTGACAGTCACCTAACAGAGGAAGGAGGAACTCTACTCTAGACTGACAGTCACCTAACAGAGGAAGGAACTCTACTCTAGACTGACAGTCACCTAACAGAGGAAGGAACTCTACTCTAGACTGACAGTCACTTAACAGAGGAAGGAACTCTACTCTAGACTGACAGTCACCTAACAGAGGAAGGAGGAACTCTACTCTAGACTGACAGTCACCTAACAGAGGAAGGAACTCTACTCTAGACTGACAGTCACCTAACAGAGGAAGGAACTCTACTCTAGACTGACAGTCACCTAACAGAGGAAGGAACTCTACTCTAGACTGACAGTCACCTAACAGAGGAAGGAACTCTACTCTAGACTGACAGTCACCTAACAGAGGAAGGAGGAACTCTACTCTAGACTGACAGTCACCTAACAGAGGAAGGAACTCTACTCTAGACTGACAGTCACCTAACAGAGGAAGGAACTCTACTCTAGACTGACAGTCACCTAACAGAGGAAGGAACTCTACTCTAGACTGACAGTGACCTAACAGAGGAAGGAACTCTACTCTAGACTGACAGTCACCTAACAGAGGAAGGAGGAACTCTACTCTACTCTAGACTGACAGTCACCTAACAGAGAAAGTGGAAGTTGGCCTTGTGATGAACCTCAACTAGAACTGAGTCCCAAGCCCATCCCTCTATTCAAGGTTGTCCCAAAGCAGGGTGGGTGAGAAGCTAAATTGAGGGGTTAAGGGTTAATTAGACCCTCTGAAAACCACTTTTTATTTTACCTTTATTTAACTAGGTAAGTCAGTTAAGAACAAATTCTTATTTACAATGACAGCCTACCGGGGAACAATGGGTTAACTGCCTTGTTCAGGGGCAGAACGACAGATTTTTACCTTGTCAGCTCGGGGATTCGATCTAGCAACCTTTCGGTTACTGGCCCATCACTCTAACCACTAGGCTACCTGCCTCCCCCTGGACCAACCTCTCCCCTGACCATAATATCAGGAGGTTTAATGACTACTATAATAGCAGTATAATATCCTCAATCATCTAGAAAGCGTATCCACACCCAGACAGATGACTCTTCAACTAGTAGGAGAAGAGTTTGATCAAGGCTTATGTACTGTTACCAAACAAAGAGGAAGTCAGAGAGGAAGTCAGAGAGGAAGTCAGAGAGGAAGTCAGAGAGGAAGTCAGAGAAGAACTCAGAGAGGAACTCAGAGAGGAAGTCAGAGAGGAACTCAGAGAGGAAGTCAGAGAAGAACTCAGAGAGGAAGTCAGAGAGAAACTCAGAGAGGAAGTCAGAGAAGAACTCAGAGAGGAAGTCAGAGAGGAAGTCAGAGAGGAAGTCAGAGAAGAACTCAGAGAGGAAGTCAGAGAGGAACTCAGAGAGGAAGTCAGAGAAGAACTCAGAGAGGAACTCAGAGAGGAAGTCAGAGAAGAACTCAGAGAGGAAGTCAGAGAGGAACTCAGAGAGGAAGTCAGAGAAGAACTCAGAGAGGAAGTCAGAGAGGAAGTCAGAGAGGAAGTCAGAGAGGAACTCAGAGAGGAAGTCAGAGAGGAACTCAGAGAGGAAGTCAGAGAAGAACTCAGAGAGGAAGTCAGAGAGGAAGTCAGAGAAGAACTCAGAGAGGAAGTCAGAGAGGAACTCAGAGAGGAAGTCAGAGAAGAACTCAGAGAGGAAGTCAGAGAGGAAGTCAGAGAGGAACTCAGAGAGGAAGTCAGAGAGGAAGTCAGAGAGGAAGTCAGAGAAGAAGTCAGAGAGGAAGTCAGAGAGGAAGTCAGAGAAGAACTCAGAGAGGAACTCAGAGAGGAAGTCAGAGAGGAACTCAGAGAGGAAGTCAGAGAAGAACTCAGAGAGGAAGTCAGAGAGAAACTCAGAGAGGAAGTCAGAGAAGAACTCAGAGAGGAAGTCAGAGAGGAAGTCAGAGAGGAAGTCAGAGAAGAACTCAGAGAGGAAGTCAGAGAGGAACTCAGAGAGGAAGTCAGAGAAGAACTCAGAGAGGAACTCAGAGAGGAAGTCAGAGAAGAACTCAGAGAGGAAGTCAGAGAGGAACTCAGAGAGGAAGTCAGAGAAGAACTCAGAGAGGAAGTCAGAGAGGAAGTCAGAGAGGAAGTCAGAGAGGAACTCAGAGAGGAACTCAGAGAGGAAGTCAGAGAAGAACTCAGAGAGGAAGTCAGAGAGGAAGTCAGAGAAGAACTCAGAGAGGAAGTCAGAGAGGAACTCAGAGAGGAAGTCAGAGAAGAACTCAGAGAGGAAGTCAGAGAGGAAGTCAGAGAGGAACTCAGAGAGGAAGTCAGAGAGGAAGTCAGAGAGGAAGTCAGAGAAGAAGTCAGAGAGGAAGTCAGAGAGGAAGTCAGAGAAGAAGTCAGAGAGGAAGTCAGAGAGGAAGTCAGAGAAGAAGTCAGAGAGGAACTCAGAGAAGAAGTCAGAGAGGAAGTCAGAGAGGAAGTCAGAGAGGAAGTCAGAGAGGAAGTCAGAGAGGAAGTCAAAGAGGAAGTCAGAGAGGAACTCAGAGAGGCTCAGATGGAAACTTTATCTGTAGCTGACTGAGTAAATAGAAGTGGATGTGTGTTCAATATGTGTTCAGCTGAGCAGACGGATGAATAATCTGCCTACCCAGGACTCTGGTAGTTCAGCTGAGGTAGTGACAGGAGTGGTCTGTAAAACAGCCAGCCCAGTTACTGCCCTCCCCCCAGCCCCTCTCCTCAGGAGCAGGGTATCCTAGCAACCTGGGATGGCTAGTATCTCTCATATATGATGTATAAGGAGGTCAAAAGTCACTTGAGGACCCATCGATCATAATATATTTATTATTGACCTATACAGTTAGCCTGGGACAGGACACTGCCTTAAACTAAACTGTCCATTCACTTTCAGAAGGTATGGAGGTTTAATCTCAGGGTATAGAGTTCAGTGTACAGATAGTAGGGTCTTACCACTTGGTAGTGTAGTGTAGTGTAGTCTTACCTGCGGTAGTGTCTCCTGGGGCATGGGTGATGGTGACTTGGAGATGTAGGTGTCTGGCTGGGAGATGAATCCTGAGTCGTGGGAGGACATGGAGGACAGTCGTGCCGCGGCCTGCTGGGGCAGGGTGGAGCTACGGTAGCCGTAGTGGGAGGAGGAGGAGGAGGAGGAGGGGGAGTGAGAGTGGGATGTGCCGCTGGAGCGAGAGTCACTACTGTTTACGCTGTTCAGACTGCTGTTAGGGTGAGATGGGTGGAGAGACAGACAGACAGGTGGAGACAGACAGGTGGAGAGACAGACAGGTAGAGAGACAGACAGACAGACAGACAGACAGACAGACAGACAGACAGACAGACAGACAGACAGACAGACAGACAGACAGACAGACAGACAGACAGACAGTGAATGGGTTAACACTCCAAACCAATGCAGCAGGCAGTGACTGTGAACAAACCAATCAAATTAAAATATTAAAACAGTCAGGCATGAAATCATAATAAACGTTACCACAATATAAATATATCAACGTCTATCATGCTCAGTGCAACTACAAGCGAGTTGGACTGTGGTGGCGATACAGACATGTGCCTTTATCGTTGGGTCCATTGACCGACCATCAACAGTGACATTTTAACTAGGATCTGTGGATCCTACAAGTTGAATTAAAAAAAATGTCAACCAACTCAAATGCATCACAAGATGAAAACAAGGCAGGCATCACGGCACAAAGTGTTTTACAAACCAAACCAGTGTGACGACAACAACAACCATGTATGAAAGGACACAAGGTGGAGAGGGTTATTATGGGTCATATTCTACTGAAACAGATGGAAGGCTGGTGTGAAATTACAATTACATTTGTATTGAAATGTATACATTCATAACACACGCTATGATATATTTACAAGTCTGAGTGAAATGAATGAACTATTTTCAATTCCCCCAGGAAACAAGTAGGTGAAGAGATTGGGATGTTGTATTACTGCCCTAAAGGATGCAGTTCCTCTTCCTCTACCCACCACTGGGGGGCAGGGCTTGTCTTCATCAGGGCATCTAAGAGTAGGATCAGGTCCCCACTGTCTATATCATCTTATTCAAAATGTAAAGTTTAGGCAAAACGGATCCTAGATCAGCATTCTGTCTCTGAGACTCTGTGTGAATATGGGTCTCGGGTTGTTTTTTCAGTTCAGCTAAGGTGAAACATTCAGGATGTGATCTGTTTCTGGTCCAAGACACCACTACATACTGGGACTACTAGAGATGACCCATTTCCATCTGAAGGTTCTGAACAGGCACCCCCCCAGCGTAGATAAAGGTGACAAGCTGCGGTTCTGGTCCTAGGACACCTACCTGCACATACTGGACTTCCTGGATCTAGTGGTGCTGGGGGAGGAGGGAGGAGTCTGATAGGACCAGTTATAGTCAGAGCCCTTCAGATCCAGAATCACCTGACAGGACAGAACAACAATGACAGATCAGTGTCTCAGGAGGAAACAAATGGGTCAGATATGAAATGGAACCCTGCAGTCTGAGGAGGAAACATATGGGTCAGATATGAAATGGAACCCTGCAGTCTGAGGAGGAAACATATGGGTCAGATATGAAATGGAACCCTGCAGTCTGAGGAGGAAACATATGGGTCAGATATGAAATGGAACCCTGCAGTCTGAGGAGGAAACATATGGGTCAGATATGAAATGGAACCCTGCAGTCTGAGGAGGAAACATATGGGTCAGATATGAAATGGAACCCTGCAGTCTGAGGAGGAAACATATGGGTCAGATATGAAATGGAACCCTGTAGTCTGAGGAGGAAACATATGGGTCAGATATGAAATGGAACCCTGCAGTCTGAGGAGGAAACATATGGGTCAGATATGAAATGGAACCCTGCAGTCTGAGGAGGAAACATATGGGTCAGATATGAAATGGAACCCTGTAGTCTGAGGAGGAAACATATGGGTCAGATATGAAATGGAACCCTGCAGTCTGAGGAGGAAACATATGGGTCAGATATGAAATGGAACCCTGTAGTCTGAGGAATCAGGGATACGGTCAGGGTCAGGGTTAGGGATACAGTCAGGGTTAGGGATACAGTCAGGGTTAGGGATACGGTCAGGGTCAGGGTTAGGGTCAGGGTTAGGGATACGGTCAGGGTCAGGGATACGGTCAGGGTCAGGGTTAGGGATACGGTCAGGGTCAGGGTCAGGGTTAGGGATACAGTCAGGGTTAGGGATACGGTCAGGGTCAGGGATACGGTCAGGGTCAGGGATACGGTTAGGGTCAGGGTTAGGGATACGGTCAGGGTCAGGGTCAGGGTTAGGGATACAGTCAGTGTTAGGGATACGGTCAGGGTCAGGGTTAGGGATACGGTCAGGGTCAGGGTTAGGGTCAGGGTTAGGGATACGGTCAGGGTCAGGGTTAGGGATACGGTCAGGGTTAGGGATACGGTCAGGGTCAGGGTTAGGGATACGGTCAGGGTCAGGGTTAGGGTCAGGGTTAGGGATACGGTCAGGGTCAGGGTTAGGGATACGGTCAGGGTCAGGGTTAGGGTCAGGGTTAGGGATACGGTCAGGGTCAGGGTTAGGGATACAGTCAGGGTTAGGGATACGGTCAGGGTCAGGGTTAGGGTCAGGGTTAGGGATACGGTCAGGGTCAGGGTTAGGGTTAGGGATACGGTCAGGGTCAGGGATACGGTCAGGGTTAGGGTCAGGGTTAGGGATACGGTCAGGGTCAGGGTCAGGGTTAGGGTTAGGGTCAGGGTTAGGGTCAGGGTCAGGGTTAGGGTCAGGGTTAGGTTCAGGGTCAGGGTTGGGGTTAGGGATACGGTCAGGGTCAGGGATACGGTCAGGGTCAGGGTCAGGGATACGGTCAGGGTTAGGGTCAGGGTTAGGGATACGGTCAGGGTCAGGGTCAGGGTTAGGGATACGGTCAGGGTCAGGGTTAGGGATACGGTCAGGGTCAGGGTCAGGGTTAAGGTCAGGGTTAAGGTTAGGGTTAGGGTCAGGGTTAGGGTCAGGGATACGGTCAGGGTCAGGGTCAGGGTTAAGGTTAGGGTCAGGGTTAAGGTCAGGGTCAGGGATACGGTCAGGGTCAGAGTCAGGGATACGGTCAGGGTCAGGGTCAGGGATACGGTCAGGGTCAGGGTCAGGGATACGGTCAGGGTCAGGGTTAGGGATACGGTCAGGGTCAGGGTTAGGGTCAGGGTCAGGGTTAGGGTCAGGGTTAGGGATACGGTACCTGTTCGCTAGCGGGGGGCAGCTTGTGAGGGTCCATGGTCAGCATCTTGAGGTCGTCAGATATGGTCTGGAGGTGGGTGACCTCTCCTAGCATGGAGATCTCCTCATCCTGGAAGGATCACAATGTGTTTATTGATCTTGTATTTATCCAGGTGATGTCATTGAGCACGGAGATGTCCTCAGTCCTACTTATACTGATCACACAACAACAACATCTTCAACTGAAACGTCAGCAATGTGCTTCTTATGGAACATTTCCTCTGGGTGTCAATGAGGAACATTTCCTCTGGGTGTCAACGAGGAACATTTCCTCTGGGTGTTAATGAGGAACATTTCCTTTGGGTGTTAATGAGGAACATTTCCTCTGGGTGTTAATGAGGAACATTTCCTCTGGGTGTTAATGAGGAAAATTTCCTCTGGGTGTTAATGAGGAACATTTCCTCTGGGTGTTAATGAGGTACATTTCCTCTGGGTGTTAATGAGGAACATTTCCTCTGGGTGTTAATGAGGAACATTTCCTCTGGGTGTTAATGAGGAACATTTCCTCTGGGTGTGAATGAGGAACATTTCCTCTGGGTGTTAATGAGGAACATTTCCTCTGGGTGTTAATGAGGAACATTTCCTCTGGGTGTTAATGAGGAACATTTCCTCTGGTTGCTAATGAGGGACATTTCCTCTGGGTGTTAATGAGGAACATTTCCTCTGGGTGCTAATGAGGGACATTTCCTCTGCGTGTTAATGAGGAACATTTCCTCTGGGTGTTAATGAGGAACATTTCCTCTGCGTGTTAATGAGGAACATTTCCTCTGGGTGTTAATGAGGAACAGCATCTCCCATGGTGAGGGCCTACGGCTCTGTTTCGGTTTCTGTGTTTGTGTTGGTGGTGTGTGTAGTGCCAACGGACTCACCACCACGGCCTTAGCCTGACCTCTGACCTCTGTGTTGTGTGTTAGTGTGTGTGTTATGTTATGACTCACCACGACAGGTCGTAGCATGGAGACGAAGGTGCATAACCTGCTCCTCTCCTCGACGAGGGCCTTCCTGACGGCCTGTTTCTCTGTCTCCTCCAGCAGCAGGTATTTATCACTGACATCCTGCATGGCACTGTTCAGCTGAGGCTGGACGTCTCCTCGACCTGGGACAGACCATTACTGTTAATATACTGGTACTATCATTACACATCACACTGGGGGGGTCTTCACCACAGACCTGGGACACACCATTACTGTTAATATACTGGTACTATCATTACACATCACACTGGGGGGCTCTTCACCACAGACCTGGGACAGACCATTACTGTTAATATACTGGTACTATCATTACACATCACACTGGGGGGCTCTTCACCACAGACCTGGGACAGACCATTACTGTTAATATACTGGTACTATCATTACACATCACACTGGGGGGCTCTTCACCACAGACCTGGGACAGACCATTACTGTTAATATACTGGTACTATCATTACACATCACACTGGGGGGCTCTTCACCACAGACCTGGGACAGACCATTACTGTTAATATACTGGTACTATCATTACACATCACACTGGGGGGGGTCTTCACCACAGACCTGGGACAGACCATTACTGTTAATATACTGGTACTATCATTACACATCACACTGGGGGGCTCTTCACCACAGACCTGGGACAGACCATTACTGTTAATATACTGGTACTATCATTACACATCACACTGGGGGGCTCTTCACCACAGACCTGGGACAGACCATTACTGTTAATATACTGGTACTATCATTACACATCACACTGGGGGGCTCTTCACCACAGACCTGGGACAAATATGTATTTGAGGGCCCCTGATTTAGCTTGGAGTCCGCTCTTTGTGACTCTTCCATGTGCAATGTAGGTATGATGTATGACCTCTTAGAGGACAAAGGTCATGGTGTCATGTCATAACTAATCACTACTGGGCTTCTGTTGTTTATCCTGTCCTTGAAGACTGGCAGACTATCCTCCCTGAGCTCTCTCTCTCCTTCTCCTTCTGTCTCTCTCTCTCCTCTCTCTCTCCTTCTGTCTCTCTCTTTCCTTCTGTCTCTCTCTCTCCTTCTGTCTCTCTCTCCTTCTGTCTCTCTCCTTCTCTCTCTCTCTCCTCTCTCTCGCCTCTCTCTCTCTCTCCTCTCTGTCTCTCCTTCTGTCTCTCTCTCTCCATCTCTCTCCTTCTCTCTCCCTCCTTCTCTCTCTCACGCTCTCTCTCTCCTTCTCTCTCTCCTCTCCTCTCTCTCTCTCTCTCCTGGACTTGGCCTAAGTAGCCAGCCACACCACCCAGCGGTATTATCTGACCTTTTGTCACCAGCCTCTCCCAGACCCCATCAAGGTCACAACCAGGCTGGAAAATGTAAGTAAAATGTTTCTCAACAGTGAGTTTTTCCCCTGAGGCTTTGTGGATGACAGCAACAGAACAGGCTGCTACTGTAAGTCAAACGTAGGACTGCATCGTTGTCCTTCAATGAGCAGTGAGAACGTAACTTGGACATTTTGGGAAACTCAAGATTGTTCAGTAGTCGTTTAACAAAATGGACGGATGCTATTTCCATATAGGAATCCAAACATTTCCCCTTTAGGTTTGGCTGCCGTTCCAGCGCTCTGAGAAATATGGGAGAAATGTTGTGTTTATAGAACTATTTCAACTTTTCTAGGATTTTGGGAAACGATCAGAGGAGATGGAGCGTGACCGGAACTGGAATCTCAAATTGACACCTACAGTTAAAATGACTCTATACTTTTACATAAAAACTAGGATCCAAGAAAAGCTTTTCACAAGACATATAATTACTCTGTGATTTCTATGAGAGCTGCCTGGACTCAGAAAAGTGCTTTCGTCAAAAAAGTCCAGCCCTGGTTGGTGTTACCCTCTGACCATGGAATGCACCGTTTTTACACAGTGTCCAAGGCAGTCGGATGTTGGTGTGTGTGTGTGTGTGTGTGTGTGTGTGTGTGTTCTTGGTAAGCGTATTATCCATAATGCTGGGTAGTTACGAGCATGAAATGACAGCTTAGGCTTGTTGTTAAAATGAGCTTTAGCTGCTGTTAGGTTAGTGTGTGTGTGTGTGTGTGCGTGCGTGCGTGCGTGCGTGTGCGTGCGTGTTTGTTTGTTATGTCTGTATCTCTGTGTCAATGACAAGGGCCAGATTGCTGCTTCCTCTGCCTGAAGCCACAGACAACATACCAAACCATACCGAAACATACCATACCAAACCATACCAACCCATACCATACCATACCAACCCATACCATACCAACCCATACCATACCAAACCATACCGAAACATACCATACCAAACCATACCGAAACATACCATACCATACCAACCCATACCATACCATACCATACCAACCCATACCATACCAAACCATACCAACCCATACCATACCATACCAAACCATACCAAACCATACCGAAACATACCATACCAAACCATACCAACCCATACCATACCATACCAACCCATACCATACCAAACCATACCGAAACATACCATACCAAACCATACCGAAACATACCATACCATACCAACAAATACCATACCAAACCATACCAACCCATACCAAACCATACCAACCCATACCAAACCATACCGAAACATACCATACCAAACCATACCATACTGAAACATAACATACCAAACCGAACCATACCAACCTAAACCATACCATACCATACCAAACCAAACCAAACCAAACCATACCGAACCATCCCAAACCAAACCAAACAAGACCCTATGGAGGGACAAACATTGGGACAGGAATGAATCTCTGACAGTAATTCATTAGATAACATCACCAGAAGTTGATGCTACTGTAATGCCTCAAACACAGTATCTAACAGACAGTTGGTAGGAACCCAGAGACCCTGGACACACATTCCCTCCTCTGGCAGAGCTTTCACACCAGCCACACAACATGTGGGCAGAGGGTTGGAGAGTTTATCACAGTGGTTTGATAACAGACAGGGGAGGACAGGACAGGAGGAGGGAGTGAGACAGAGAGCAGAACAGACAGGACAGGACAGGGCTAGACAGGACAGGAGGAGGGAGTGAGACAGAGAGCAGAACAGGGCTAGACAGGGGAGGACAGGACAGGAGGAGGGAGTGAGACAGAGAGCAGAACAGGGCTAGACAGGGGAGGACAGGACAGGAGGAGGGAGTGAGACAGAGAGCAGAACAGACAGGACAGGACTGGACAGGGGAGGACAGGACAGGAGGAGGGAGTGAGACTGTGTTGCTCATCCAGGGGCTAACTGAGGACTAAGAGACAGGAGAAACTAGTCTCACTGTCACACTGTGTTGCTCATCCAGGGAGAAACTAGTCTCACTGTCACACTGTGTTGCTCATCCAGGGACTAACTGAGGACTAAGAGACAGGAGAAACTCAGAGTAGATCCTTAGTTACAGTATGTGTGTCAATACTGGATGCCTTGGAGATATAGGTCAGCTACAGAAGGCAGCTTACAGGCTCTATAACGGATTAATAAGCACCGCCTGCTCTTCAATCAGATGAAACTAGGCCACAACTAGAGTGAACTACAGTATAGAATCATAAATATTAAACTAGAGTGAACTACAGTATAGAATCATAAATATTAAACTAGAGTGAACTACAGTATAGAATCATAAATATTAAACTAGAGTGAACTACAGTATAGAATCATAAATATTAAACTAGAGTGAACTACAGTATAGAATCATACATATTAAACTAGAGTGAACTACAGTATAGAATCATAAATATTAAACTAGAGTGAACTACAGTATAGAATCATAAATATTAAACTAGAGTGAACTACAGTATAGAATCATAAATATTAAACTAGAGTTAACTACAGTATAGAATCATAAATATTCAACTAGAGTGAACTACAGTATGGAATCATAAATATTCAACTAGAGTGAACTACAGTATAGAATCATAAATATTAAACTAGAGTGAACTACAGTATAGAATCATAAATATTAAACTAGAGAACTCCCCTCATACGGTACAGCATAGAATCATAAATATTAAACTAGAGCGAACTACAGTATAGAATCATAAATCTTAAACTAGAGTGAACTCCTTTCATACGATACAGTATGGAATCATAAATATTCAGTAAGAGGCTGCAGTTATAAGTCCCTTCCCTCTCTGTTACTTTTAGCTCTGTACATTATCTCTCTCTCGTGCTCTCCCCCCTCATATCCCTGCCCCCCTCGCTCCCTCCAAGTCTGAGATCATCCTCAGTCCCTTATCTTCATATGACTGATAAATGTCCCAGAATCCCAGTTGTCCCTCTATGTCTGTGGCCTGTTGAAAACATCATAGCAGACAACATAGGTTCCAGGTGAGGAGAGCAGCCCTCTTCTCCAAGGAAGACACCTAAAATACACACACTACCGTTCAAAAGTTTGGGGTCACTTACAAATGTCCTTGTTCCTCTGTCCTTTTTCCCATCTTAATCTTTTTATTTTTATTGGCCAGTCTGAGATATGACATTTTCTTTGCAACTCTGCCTAGAAGGCCAGCATCCCGGAGTCGCCTCTTCACTGTTGACGTTGAGACTGGTGTTTTGTGGGTACTATTTAATGAAGCTGTCAGTTGAGGACTTGTGAGGTGTCTGTTTCTCAAACTAGACACACTAATGTACTTGTCCTCTTGCTCAGTTGTGCACCGGGGCCTCCCACTCCTCTTTCTATTCTGGTTAGAGACAGTTTGCGCTGTTCTGTGAAGGGAGTAGTACACAGCGTTGTACGAGATCTTCAGTTTCTTGGCAATTTCTCACATGGTATAGCTTTCATTTCTCAGAACAAGAATAGACTGACGAGTTTCAGAAGCAAGTACTTTGTTTCTGGCCACTTTGACCCTGTTATCGAACCCACAAACACTGATGCTCCAGATACTCAACTAGTCTAAAGAAGGCCAGTTTTATTGCTTCTTTAATTAGGACAACAGTTTTCAGCTGTGCTAACATAATTGCAAAAGTGTTTTCTAATGATCAATTAGTCTTTTCAAGATAAACTTGGATTAGCTAACACAACGTGCCATTGGAACACAGGAGTGATGGTTGCTGATAATGGGCCTATGTAGATATTCCATAAAAAAATCAGCTGTTTCCAGCTACAATAGTAATTTACAACATTAACAATGTCTACACTGTATTTCTGATCAATTTTATGTTATTTTAATGGACAAAAAATGTGCTTTTCTTTCAAAAACAAGGACATTTCTAAGTGAACTTTTGAACGGTAGTGTACATGTCTGTTTCCATTGGCCTCTTCCATATTAACAAATAACACCTTGTCCTCACTGGGAAAACAGACCAGCACAGCTTCATCTAAATGCTGAGCATACCCCTGTCCTGATGCTGTGAAGGGCTGTGTGTGACCTCTGCCAATCATTAGGGAAGGCTGGGGGTGAGAGTGGTAGAGTGGAAAATCAGCACTTTGTGCTCCTGTCTTAATGACTGGTGTGAGTGTTCTCCACCTCCACAGATAATGATTAGTGTGTGTTCTCCACCTCCACAGATAATGATTAGTGAGTGTTCTCCACCTCCACAGATAATGATTAGTGTGTGTTCTCCACCTCCACAGATAATGATTAGTGAGTGTTCTCCACCTCCACAGATAATGATTAGTGTGTGTTCTCCACCTCCACAGATAATGATTAGTGAGTGTTCTCCACCTCCACAGATAATGATTAGTGTGTGTTCTCCACCTCCACAGATAATGATTAGTGTGTGAGTGTTCTCCACCTCCACAGATAATGATTAGTGTGTGTGAGTGTTCTCCACCTCCACAGATAATGATTAGTGTGTGTGTTCTCCACCTCCACAGATAATGATTAGTGTGTGAGTGTTCTCCACCTCCACAGATAACGATTAGTGTGTGTGAGTGTTCTCCACCTCCACAGATAACGATTAGTGTGTAAGTGAGCTTCAGTGGCGCTGAGCTGATTAACAAAGACGATTGAAACCAAAACAAACCGCGAAGCAGTGAAGGCAGGATAATTAAACCACACAGAGAGAGAAAGAGGGAGAGAGAGAGGAGATAGAAGAGAGAGAGGAGGAGACAGGACAGTAGGAAGCAGAGCAGGGGACAGAGGAGTGGACAGGACAGTAGGAAGCAGAGCAGGGGACAGAGGAGTGGACAGGACAGTAATAAGCAGTACATTAGACTGACTAGAGTTAGTCTGCACTCCACAGAGAGGGAAAGAGAGAGAGATAGCGAGAGAGAGAGAGGAGAGACATCGAGAGACAGCGAGAGGAGAGACAGCGAGAGAGAGGAGAGAGCGAGAGAGGAGAGACAGAGAGAGAGAGGAGAGAGAGACAGAGAAGAGACAGCGAAAGAGAGAGAAGAGACAGCGAGAGAGAGAGAGAGGTGGAGAGGGAGAGAGAGAGACAGAGAGAAAGAGAAGAGAGAGAGAGAGAGAGAGAGAGAGAGAGAGAGAGAGAGAGAGAGAAAGAGAGAGAGAGAGAGAGAGAGAGAGAGAGAGAGAGAGAGAGAGAGGAAGAGAGAGAGGGGTAGTGGAAGGAGCAGAACAGAACGGGACACTAAACAGCATAGCAGCACAAGGTAGACTGACAGACTGACTGAAACCCTGGACCCCACAGAGAGGCTGCAAAGCAGGCTGGAGGCTGACAGACTGACTAACAGACTAACAGACAGACCACCAGTCTGTTACACACTTACCCAGGGCATCAGCTGCAGGGCAACAACAACAGGTGCCAAGTGACCGGGGGGGGGGGCAATAAGGTCGACGACACGGCCGTAAGGAAGAAAACATTTCAGTCAGTCAAGAGGCCTGAAGGAGACTGCACAATTCATGTTGCTAATATGTGCCACTGTGACGGCCACTGTGACGGCCACTGTCACTGTGACTGTCACTGTGACGGCCACTGTGACTGCCACTGTGACGGCCACTGTGACGGCCACTGTCACTGTCACTGTGACGGCCACTGTGACGGCCACTGTGACGGCCACTGTGACTGTCACTGTGACTGTCACTGTGACGGCCACTGTAACTGCCACTGTGACGGCCACTGTGACGGCCACTGTGACTGCCACTGTGACTGCCACTGTGACTGCCACTGTGACTGCCACTGTGACGGCCACTGTGACTGCCACTGTGACTGCCACTGTGACGGCCACTGTGACTGCCACTGTGACGGCCACTGTGACTGCCACTGTGACTGCCACTGTGACGGCCACTGTGACTGCCACTGTGCGTCTAATAATGGCCCTTCAGCTTTACCAGACCCTTCAGCTTTACCAGACTTACAAAATTGTCAGCATTGACACTGACATATATCACCATATTCATTATATGACCCAACATGGGTCTAGCTGTTTGATCTGCCAAAGAGGACTGTGTGAGGGAGAACGTGTTGTACTAATAACAGACTTCCTAATGAAGAGGCCAAGCTGGAAAAACATGTTTGAAGAATTCAGTCTAGACAGATATATGGTGTTAAACGCTCCACTGTACATGTGTCCAAAGGTGAAAACTTCCCCTTGAAGTCAGGATGGACTCATTCCTTTTAGCTCCTAGTAAAGAATAGGGCCTCTCATAGGGGAGACTAGAAACGTGTGTATTGATCCAAAAAACTAGATATTTAGGTTAGCTAGTTCAGTGTTTCAGGTGGTTTTGGTCATTTAGTTTAGGATAGCTTGATCAGTGTTTGAGCTGGTTTTAATTAAGACATTTAGGATAGCTAGTTTAGTGTTTCAGGTGGTTTTGGTCATTTAGGCTAGCTAGTTTAGTGTTTCCGCTGGTTTTGATCAAGACATTTAGCCTAGCTAGTTTAGTGTTTCCGCTGGTTTCGATAATTTAGGCTAGCTAGATCAGTGTTTCAAGTGGTTTTAATCAAGACATTTAGGCTAGCTAGTTTCGTGTTCCAGCTGGTTTTTATAATTAAGGCTAGCTAATTCAGTGTTTCAGCTGGTTTTTATAATTAAGGCTAGCTAGTTCAGTGTTTCAGCTAGTTTTTATAATTTAGGTTAGCGAGTTCAGTGTTTCAGCTGGTTTTTATAATTAAGGCTAGCTAGTTTAGTATTTCAGGTGGTTTTGATCAAGACATTTAGCCTAGCTAGTTTAGTGTTTCCGCTGGTTTTTATCATTTAGGTTAGCCAGTTCAGTGTTTCAGCTGGTTTTGAGCTACAGCGTTGCCAACACGATACTAACAGAAACTCTGCTCCAATCAGAAACTCTGTTTCCAAGTAAGGTAATGTTAACCATGCTAGACATCCAGATTGTTAATCAGTGCTGGGGTAATGTTAACCATGCTAGACATCCAGATTGTTAATCAGTGCTGGGGTAATGTTTACCATGCTAGACATCCAGATTGTTAATCAGTGCTGGGGTAATGTTAACCATGCTAGACATCCAGATTGTTAATCAGTGCTGGGGTAATGTTTACCATGCTAGACATCCAGATTGTTAATCAGTGCTGGGGTAATGTTAACCATGCTAGACATCCAGATTGTTAATCAGTGCTGGGGTAATGTTTACCATGCTAGACATCCAGATTGTTAATCAGTGCTGGGGTAATGTTAACCATGCTAGACATCCAGATTGTTAATCAGTGCTGGGGTAATGTTTACCATGCTAGACATCCAGATTGTTAATCAGTGCTGGGGTAATGTTAACCATGCTAGACATCCAGATTGTTAATCAGTGCTGGGGTAATGTTAACCATGCTAGACATCCAGATTGTTAATCAGTGCTGGGGTAATGTTTACCATGCTAGACATCCAGATTGTTAATCAGTGCTGGGGTAATGTTTACCATGCTAGACATCCAGATTGTTAATCAGTGCTGGGGTAATGTTTACCATGCTAGACATCCAGATTGTTAATCAGTGCTGGGGTAATGTTTACCATGCTAGACATCCAGATTGTTAATCAGTGCTGGGGTAATGTTAACCATGCTAGACATCCAGATTGTTAATCAGTGCTGGGGTAATGTTTACCATGCTAGACATCCAGATTGTTAATCAGTGCTGGGGTAATGTTTACCATGCTAGACATCCAGATTGTTAATCAGTGCTGGGGTAATGTTTACCATGCTAGACATCCAGATTGTTAATCAGTGCTGGGGTAATGTTTACCATGCTAGACATCCAGATTGTTAATCAGTGCTGGGGTAATGTTTACCATGCTAGACATCCAGATTGTTAATCAGTGCTGGGGTAATGTTTACCATGCTAGACATCCAGATTGTTAATCAGTGCTGGGGTAATGTTTACCATGCTAGACATCCAGATTGTTAATCAGTGCTGGGGTAATGTTAACCATGCTAGACATCCAGATTGTTAATCAGTGCTGGGGTAATGTTTACCATGCTAGACATCCAGATTGTTAATCAGTGCTGGGGAATGCTTCTATTTTTTATTTGATATAACCTTTATTTAACTAGGCAGGACGACGCCAGGACAGCGGAGTCAATCACCACCTTCCAGAGACACCTGAAACCCCACCTCTTTAAGGAATACCTGGGATAGGATAAAGTAATCCTTCTAACCCCCCCCCCCCCTAAAAGATTTAGATGCACTATTGTAAAGTGGTTGTTCCACTGGATATCATAAGGTGAATGCACCAATTTGTAAGTCGCTCTGGATAAGAGCGTCTGCTAAATGACTTAAATGTAAATGTAAATGTAAGTTAAGAACAAATTCTTAATTACAATGACGGACTCGGACGGCGCTGAGCCAATGTGCGCCGCAGTCACGTCTGTTTGAAGGAGCGGACCAAAATGCAGCGTGTTCGTAGTTCCACATATTTATTAAACGTGAAACTGAATGCAATACACATAAATACTTGAAAACACAAAAACAACAAACCGAGACGCAGAGAGGAAAACACACTACTCAAAAGATAATAACCCACAAATAGGAAGAGAAAAACCCCTACTTAAATATGATCTCTAATCAGAGGCAATGAGGATCAGCTGCCTCCAATTAGAGATCAACCTCAAACAATCCCAACATAGAAATAGAAAAACTAGAACTTAAACATAGAAATAGAAAACATAGAACAACCCAAAACACCCCCTGTCACGCCCTGCCCTACTCTACTATAGAAAATGACATCTTACTAGGGTCAGGACATGACAGCCGCCCTATGGGACTCCCAATCACGGCCGGTTGTGATACAGTGTGGATTCGAACCAGGTTGTCTGTAGTGACGCCTCTAGCACTGACATGCAGTGTCTTAGACCACTGCGCCACTTGGTGCACACTGCTAAATAGTGCTCCTCTAGATAGGATATCTAATAACACTAGAATAAGACCAGGTGCACACTGCTAAATACTGCTCCTCTAGATAGGACATCTAATAACACTAGAATAAGACCAGGTGCACACTGCTAAATACTGCTCCTCTAGACAGGACATCTAATAACACTAGACTAAGACCAGGTGCACACAGCTAAATACTGCTCCTCTAGATAGGACATCTAATAACACTAGAATAAGACCAGGTGCACACAGCTAAATACTGCTCCTCTAGATAGGACATCTAATAACACTAGAATAAGACCAGGTGCACACAGCTAAATACTGCTCCTCTAGATAGGACATCTAATAACACTAGAATAAGACCAGGTGCACACTGCTAAATACTGCTCCTCTAGATAGGACATCTAATAACACTAGAATAAGACCAGGTGCATACTGCTAAATACTGCACCATGGAAATACAACAGCACAGTATTTGAGCTAAAGAAGTTTAAAAAAGAGTTGAAGTTCACTTTGAAAGCAGAAAATGCATAGATGTTTTGGTGCTTTCAAGATGGACATGTTGAAATTTCAACTGGACTTTTGTCACTCAAGATAACTGACAGCTTGAATAGGAGCTTCCATAGATGCTCTCTCTCTGTCTATCTGTCTAGACACATATTGAACCTTTTCAATAGCTTCTCCATTTCCTTTCATGGTGTGTAGGCCTACACAAAGACTGACTGACTGCATGCGTATTCAATTGGGATGTGCTGTCCTACGAGGGAGAAAGGACGACACAAACGGATACTCAGTAGTTGAGCAGAGAATCTGTTCCAAATGGCACCCTATTTCCTATGTAGAGCACCTCTTTGGGCCCTATAGACCCTGTACTAAAGTAGTGCACTATATAGGGAATAGGGTGTCATTTGGGACACAACCGGTGTCCTGGTTTCAGTATAATGACAGACAATATGAGCTGATGTTGTTGTTTTTTTCTCCATGTTTCCAGACATCATTCAGATAGATTCATGTGTACAAATGATATCTGCCAATCCACAGAGTCTGACAGGGATCAGGAACATTCTTACATAACCAACAGAAACCATAGCATAGAGTAAGGACATTCAGTAGGGAGGATGTTCAACTCAATTTGCATGTCCATTTGCCTAAGCGTACCAAATGTACGTAGAGATGACGTTCAGAGATGATAAAGGACATAGAGATGTACTATATATAATAAATGTTACATAAATATGTACTGTGTTTTATACTGTAGAGTCCCTGAGTAGCCTCATTGACGTTCAACTCTATTTGCTTTAGACTACATGGAATGTGTAGGTAGGACCTCAAGGGGAAACAACAGCCCATAGAGGTACAGGGTGTATACTTTACTTCATACGGCCAAGTCCACAGACATTATATGTATCGTACATATGTTGTAATAACTCTATTTGTATGGCACAGCCAGTAGAGAAGTGAAGCAGGACGGGACTGGACTGGACTGGACTGGACTGGACAGACAGACAGACAGACAGACAGACAGACAGACAGACAGACAGACAGACAGACAGACAGACAGACAGACAGACAGACAGACAGACAGACAGATGGATGGATAGAGTCTACCTTTCTTTGCCTTCTTCTGTAGCTTCAGAGTGTCTAAAGACTTCTTCTTGATCTCACTCCGAACTTTCTTGTACTCTGTGGGGGGGAAATGGGGTCAACAGCGTGTCAGGAAACCCTAAAGCTGAGCACAGTCAGTGGATATTACAACATTTGTGGAGGTGGTAAAAGGTGAAGTAGCTGACTGGTATACATGTTATTCTGTCGTTTATCAGCCATTTAATAAACAGCTATAACTCATTGGTTCACTATTGTGCCAAATAGTGAGCTCATATGTGACTGACCCTGTCTTGTTGGTTTTGACGCGTGTTTTACTAAATTGTACAATAAAACAAAATTCGGGTCAAAGAGGAAAAGAAAATAAGCTAAACCCTACACAGAGAGTGAATGTTGACTGTGGTGTGCAGAGGTATAATATATGTATATATATATATATATATATATATATATATATATATATATATATATATATATAAACTATTTCAGCCACACCCGTTGCTGACAGGTGTATAAAATCGAGCACACAGCCACGTAATCTCCATAGACAAACATTGGCAGTAGAATGGCCTTACTGAAGAGCTCAGTGACTTTCAACGTGATAGGATGCCACCTTTCCAACAAATCAGTTCATCAAATTTCTGCCCTGCTAGAGCTGCTCCGGGTCAACTGTAAGTGCTGTTACTGTGATGTGGAAATGTCTAGGTGCGACAACGGCTCAGCCGCGAAGTGGTAGGCCACACAAGCTCACAGGACGGGATCGCCGAGTGCTGATGTTCGTAAAACTTTGTGACTAGCTTGTTCCAACTTCGTGGCAACAATTTGGGGAAGGCCCTTTCCTGTTTCAGCATGACAATGCCGTACAGAAATGGTTTATTGAGATTGGTGTGGAAGAACTTGACTGGCCTGCACAGAGCACTGACCTCAACCCCATCGAACACCTTTGGGATTAATTGGAACGCAGACTGTGAGCCAGGCCTAATCGCCCAACATCAGTACCCGACCTCACTAATTCTCTTGTGGCTGAATGGAAGCAAATCCTCGCAGCAATGTTCCAACATCTAGTGGAAAGCCTTCCCAGAAGAGTGGAGGCTGTTATAGCAGCAAAGGGGGGGACCAACTCCATTTTAATGGTCATGATTTTGGAATGAGATGTTCGACTAGCAGGTGTCCACATACTTTTGTTCATGTAGTGTATATTACACTGGCTTGTAGTGTATGGTTATATTATTATACAGTTGAAGTCGGAAGTTTACATACACTTAGGTTGGAGTCATTAAAACTCGTTTTTCAACCACGCCACAAATTTCTTGTAAACAAACTATAGTTTTGGCAAGTCGGTTAGGACATCTACTTTGTGCATGACACAAGTAATTTTTCCAACAATTGTTTACAGACAGATTATTTCATTTATAATTCACCGTATCACAATTCCAGTGGGTCAGAAGTTTGAAGGTACCACATTCATCTGTACAAACAATAGTACGCAAGTATAAACACCATGGGACCATGCAGCCGTCATACCGTTCAGGAAGGAGACGCGTTCTCTCTTCTAGAGATTAACGTACTTTGGTGTGAAAAGTGCAAATCAATCCCAGAACAGAAAAGGACCTTGTGAAGATGCTGGAGGAAACAGGTACAAAAGTATCTATATCCACAGTAAAACGAGCCCTATATCAACATAACCTGAAAGGCCACTCAGCAAGGAAGAAGCCACTGCTCCAAAACCGCCATAAAAAAGCCAGACTACGGTTTGCAACTGCACATGGGGAAAAGATCGTACTTTTTGGAGAAATGTCCTCTGGTCTGATGAAACAAAAATAGAACTGTTTGGCCATAGTGACCATCGTTATGTTTGGAGGAAAAAGGGGGAGGCTTGCAAGCCGAAGAACACCATCCCAACCGTGAAGTACGGGGGTGGCAGCATCATGTGCGGGGGTGCTTTTCTGCAGGAGGGACTGGTACACTTCACAAAATAGATGAGGAAGGAAATTATGTGCATATATTAAAGCAACATCTCAAGACATCAGTCAGGAGGTTAAAGCTTGGTCGCAAATGGGTCTTCCAAATGGACAATGACCTCAAGCATACGTCCAAAGTTGTGGCAAAATGGCTTAAGGACAACAAAGTCAAGGTATTGGAGTGGCCATCACAAAGCCCTGACCTCAATCCCATAGAAAATTTGTGGGCAGAACTGAAAAAGCGTGTGCGAGCAAGGAGGCCTACAAACCTGACTCAGTTACACCAGCTCTGTCAGGTGGAATGGGCCAAAATTTACCCAATTTATTGTGGGAAGCTTGCGGAAGGCTACCCGAAACATTTGACCCAAGTTAAACAATTTAAAGGCAATGCTACCAAATACTAATTGAGTGTATGTAAACTTCTGACCCACTGGGAATGTGATGAAAGAAATAAAAGCTGAAATAAATCATTCTTTATACTATTATTCTGACATTTCACATTGTTAAAATAAAGTGGTGATCCTAACTGACCTAAGACAGGGAATTTTTACTAAGATTAAATGTCAGGAATTGTGAAAAACTGAGTTTAAATGTATTTGGCTAAAGTGTATGTAAACTTCTGACTTCAACTGTGTATATATATATATATATATATACACCCCCCTCTCTCTCTATACTCTCTGTTATGATGATACCTTTAGCATGGTCCTTATCCAGAGTGTTGGTTCCTCTCTATATTATTATATATCTATATGTTATGATGATACCTTTAGCATGGTCCTTATCCAGAGTGTTGGTTCCTCTCTATATTATTACATATCTATATGTTATGATGATACCTTTAGCATGGTCCTTATCCAGAGTGTTGGTTCCTCTCTATATTATTATATATCTATATGTTATGATGGTACCTTTAGCATGGTCCTTATCCAGAGTGTTGGTTCCTCTCTATATTATTACATATCTATATGTTATGATGGTACCTTTAGCATGGTCCTTATCCAGAGTGTTGGTTCCTCTCTATATTATTATATATCTATATGTTATGATGGTACATTTAGCATGGTCCTTATCCAGAGTGTTGGTTCCTCTCTATATTATTATATATCTATATGTTATGATGATACCTTTAGCACGGTCCTTATCCAGAGTGTTGGTTCCTCTCTATATTATTATATATCTATATGTTATGATGATACCTTTAGCACGGTCCTTATCCAGAGTGTTAGTTCCTCTCTATATTATTATATATCTATATGTTATGATGGTACCTTTAGCATGGTCCTTATCCAGAGTGTTGGTTCCTCTCTATATTATTATATATCTATATGTTATGATGGTACCTTTAGCATGGTCCTTATCCAGAGTGTTGGTTCCTCTCTATATTATTATATATCTATATGTTATGATGGTACCTTTAGCATGGTCCTTATCCAGAGTGTTGGTTCCTCTCTATATTATTATATATCTATATGTTATGATGGTACCTTTAGCATGGTCCTTATCCAGAGTGTTGGTTCCTCTCTATATTATTATATATCTATATGTTATGATGGTACCTTTAGCATGGTCCTTATCCAGAGTGTTGGTTCCTCTCTATATTATTATGTATCTATATGTTATGATGGTACCTTTAGCATGGTCCTTATCCAGAGTGTTGGTTCCTCTCTATATTATTATATATCTATATGTTATGATGGTACCTTTAGCATGGTCCTTATCCAGAGTGTTGGTTCCTCTCTATATTATTATATATCTATATGTTATGATGGTACCTTTAGCATGGTCCTTATCCAGAGTGTTGGTTCCTCTCTATATTATTATATATCTATATGTTATGATGGTACCTTTAGCATGGTCCTTATCCAGAGTGTTGGTTCCTCTCTATATTATTATATATCTATATGTTATGATGGTACCTTTAGCATGGTCCTTATCCAGAGTGTTGGTTCCTCTCTATATTATTATATATCTATATGTTATGATGATACCTTTAGCACGGTCCTTATCCAGAGTGTTAGTTCCTCTCTATATTATTATATATCTATATGTTATGATGGTACCTTTAGCATGGTCCTTATCCAGAGTGTTGGTTCCTCTCTATATTATTATATATCTATATGTTATGATGGTACCTTTAGCATGGTCCTTATCCAGAGTGTTGGTTCCTCTCTATATTATTATATATCTATATGTTATGATGGTACCTTTAGCATGGTCCTTATCCAGAGTGTTGGTTCCTCTCTATATTATTATATATCTATATGTTATGATGGTACCTTTAGCATGGTCCTTATCCAGAGCGTTGGTTCCTCTCTATATTATTATATATCTATATGTTATGATGGTACCTTTAGCATGGTCCTTATCCAGAGTGTTGGTTCCTCTCTATATTATTATATATCTATATGTTATGATGGTACCTTTAGCATGGTCCTTATCCAGAGTGTTGGTTCCTCTCTATATTATTATATATCTATATGTTATGATGGTACCTTTAGCATGGTCCTTATCCAGAGTGTTGGTTCCTCTCTATATTATTATATATCTATATGTTATGATGGTACCTTTAGCATGGTCCTTATCCAGAGTGTTGGTTCCTCTCTATATTATTATATATCTATATGTTATGATGGTACCTTTAGCATGGTCCTTATCCAGAGTGTTGGTTCCTCTCTATATTATTATATATCTATATGTTATGATGGTACCTTTAGCATGGTCCTTATCCAGAGTGTTGGTTCCTCTCTATATTATTACATATCTATATGTTATGATGATACCTTTAGCATGGTCCTTATCCAGAGTGTTAGTTCCTCTCTATATTATTATATATCTATATGTTATGATGGTACCTTTAGCATGGTCCTTATCCAGAGTGTTGGTTCCTCTCTATATTATTATATATCTATATGTTATGATGGTACCTTTAGCATGGTCCTTATCCAGAGCGTTGGTTCCTCTCTATATTATTATATATCTATATGTTACGATGGTACCTTTAGCATGGTCCTTATCCAGAGTGTTGGTTCCTCTCTATATTATTATGTATCTATATGTTATGATGGTACCTTTAGCATGGTCCTTATCCAGAGTGTTGGTTCCTCTCTATATTATTATATATCTATATGTTACGATGGTACCTTTAGCATGGTCCTTATCCAGAGTGTTGGTTCCTCTCTATATTATTATATATCTATATGTTATGATGGTACCTTTAGCATGGTCCTTATCCAGAGTGTTGGTTCCTCTCTATATTATTATATATCTATATGTTATGATGGTACCTTTAGCATGGTCCTTATCCAGAGTGTTGGTTCCTCTCTATATTATTATATATCTATATGTTATGATGGTACCTTTAGCATGGTCCTTATCCAGAGTGTTGGTTCCTCTCTATATTATTATATATCTATATGTTATGATGGTACCTTTAGCATGGTCCTTATCCAGAGTGTTGGTTCCTCTCTATATTATTATATATCTATATGTTATGATGGTACCTTTAGCATGGTCCTTATCCAGAGTGTTAGTTCCTCTCTATATTATTATATATCTATATGTTATGATGGTACCTTTAGCATGGTCCTTATCCAGAGTGTTAGTTCCTCTCTATATTATTATATATCTATATGTTATGATGGTACCTTTAGCATGGTCCTTATCCAGAGTGTTGGTTCCTCTCTATATTATTATATATCTATATGTTATGATGGTACCTTTAGCATGGTCCTTATCCAGAGTGTTGGTTCCTCTCTATATTATTATATATCTATATGTTATGATGGTACCTTTAGCATGGTCCTTATCCAGAGCGTTGGTTCCTCTCTATATTATTATATATCTATATGTTATGATGGTACCTTTAGCATGGTCCTTATCCAGAGTGTTGGTTCCTCTCTATATTATTATATATCTATATGTTATGATGGTACCTTTAGCATGGTCCTTATCCAGAGTGTTAGTTCCTCTCTTCCACTCCTCCATCTGATCCTGTAGAGGGTTGATCATGCAGTCCATGAAAGCCCTGCAGGTCACAGCAATCACAAAGGTGAGAAACATTAGAAATCCTGTATTGTTTATTAGGATCTCTCCTAGCCCACCAAAAGGCTAGTCTTTCAGTAGAGAGGGGCATAGTGGTGATGAGGCGGCGGGGCATAGTGGTGATGAGGTGGCGGGGTATAGTGGTGATGAGGGGGCGGGGCATAGTGGTGATGAGGTGGCGGGGTATATCGGTGATGTGGGGGCGGGGCATAGTGGTGATGAGGGGGCGGGCATAGTGGTGATGAGGTGGCGGGGCATAGTGGTGATGAGGGGGCGGGGCATAGTGGTGATATGGGGGCGAGGCATAGTGGTGATGGGGGCGGGCATAGTGGTGATGAGGGGGCGTGGCATAGTGGTGATGAGGGGGCGGGGCATAGCGGTGATGTGGGGGCGGGGCATAGTGGTGATGAGGGGGCGGGGCATAGCGGTGATGTGGGGGCGGGGTATAGTGGTGATGAGGGGGCAGGGCATAGTGGTGATGTGGGGGCGGGGCATAGTGGTGATGAGGGGGCGGGGCATAGCGGTGATGTGGGCAGGGCATAGCGGTGATGTGGGGGCAGGGCATAGCGGTGATGAGGGGGCGGGGCATGCGGTGATGTGGGGTCCCCGGCGGGGGGCCATATCGATGATGAGGGGGCGGGGCGGGCATAGAGGGTGTGAGGGGGGGGCATATGGTGATGAGGGGGGCGGGGCCGGAGCGGTGATGAGGGGGGCGGGGCATAGTGGTGATGAGGGCTGGGGAGAGCAATGATGGGCAGGAATAGTGGTGGTGAGTGGGGGAGCATAGGTTGCTGAGGGGGGCGGGGCCATAGCGGTGATGAGTGGGCGGGGCAGAGCAATGATTGGGGCGGGCATAGTGGTGAGAGGGGGAGGGCAGAGGCGGTGATGGGGGTCGGGTCTGGGGTAGTGGTGATGAGGGGGCAGGGCATAACAGGGATGGGGAGGGCATAGCGTTGGTGAGGGGGCGGGGAATAGCGGTTGTGGAGGGGGTGGGTGGGGCATAGCGGTTGGTGACCTGGTGTGTTGTTTGTTCATTATGTGTGTATGTGGTGTGTGTGTGTGTGTGTCTGTCTGTGTGTCTTTGGTGTGTGTGTGTGTGTGTGTGTGTGTGTGTGTGTGTGTGTGTGTGTGTGTGTGTGTGTGTGTGTGTGTGTGTGTGTGAGTGTGTGTGTGTAGCTAGGCTTGACCACAGGCACCTAGGTTTACTACTGCACACTGTCACAGCCATGGAGACGCAAGAAGAATTTCTCCAAAATGCCTTGAAGAAATTAGAGATCTCCCTGTGTGACTGTGTGTGTGTCGTGGACCAGTCATGCCCCTGAGACAGTGGAATGCTGGGAAAGAGTAGAATCGGCTGAGCTGGGTGACATTCTACAGATTCATCAGTAATGTCTCACTTTAACGACACTGTTACACACACACACACACACACACACACACACACACACACACACACACACATACACACACACACACACACACACACACACACACACGCACACACACACACACGCACACACGCGCACACACGCACACACACAAACACTTCTTAATTTCGTTCAAAGTGACATGTACTACAAATCAATGGTAAATGATGGTCTAGTAGTGTGGTTGTAAATGAGAACATCCTTACATTGAAAAGTCTCTGAGCTTGGCCTCGATACTTCTGTGTCTCATACACATCCTGGTTAGAGCTGAACCAATGTCCCTGGTGCCTCCTGTAACACACAAACAATACATCCTGGTTAGAGCTGAACCAATGTCCCTGGTGCCTCCTGTAACACACAAACAATACATCCTGGATAGAGCTGAACCAATGTCCCTGGTGCCTCCTGTAACACACAAACAATACATCCTGGTTAGAGCTGAATCAATGTCCCTGGTGTCCCTGGTGTTATCCAAGCCTGAGACCGGGTTTGGTAATTAATGATGATAGATAAATAGGAAGTTTCTGCATGAGTGCTTTGTAAATAAACACTAGAGAATGCTGCTCTCTCCTTACATACAAAGACGCCCAACCCACTTTTTGATACAAAACACAATGGTGAGTTGTAACATCACCACCAGTAATAAACCTAAAGGCCCAATGAGGGAGGGAGGGAGAGGACAGGCCTGGAATTTCAGGATTTTAGGGGCAAGGCCATATGGCCTTCAAGAGGTGCCAGGGCACCAAGGCTATCTGCTAGGGCACCAAGGTCATCTGCCAGGGCACCAAGGCTATCCGCTAGGGAACCAAGGCTATCTGCTAGGCCACCAAGGCTATCTGCTAGCACACCAAGGCTATCTGCTAGGGTACCAAGGCTATCTGCTAGGGTACCAAGGATATTAACCAAAATAGCCAATTAAATTGTTTTGAAAACTGAAAAACGCTGTTCTGTTAAGAAAAACATAAGTATATGTAAATGTACACAAATAATGAATTAGCCTGCCTGTCAAAGAGTAGGGGGTAGACTATGGTATTGGCTATAGTTTGTCTCTGCAAATGAAACCGCTCACATTTGCAGTGCGCTTTGGAGAAATGTGTTTTCCTGCTAATTGCATAGTGGAACATTCGTGCTTGTAGCCAACTGCCGTCTGCGCATTGCTGCGCTTATAATGTGAAGATATAGACTAACAGTTTATAATGTGAAGATATTGTCTAACAGTTTATAATGTGAAGATATAGACTAATAGTTTAGAATGTGAAGATATAGTCTAATAGTTTAGAATGTGAAGATATAGACTAATAGTTTATAATGTGAAGATATAGTCTAATAGTTTAGAATGTGAAGATATAGACTAACAGTTTAGAATGTGAAGATATAGACTAATAGTTTATAATGTGAAGATCTAGACTAATAGTTTAGAATGTGAAGATATAGTCTAATAGTTTAGAATGTGAAGATATAGACTAATAGTTTAGAATGTGAAGATATAGACTAATAGTTTAGAATGTGAAGATATAGACTAATAGTTTAGAATGTGAAGATATAGACTAATAGTTTAGAATGTGAAGATATAGACTAACAGTTTAGAATGTGAAGATATAGACTAACAGTTTATAATGTGAAGATATAGACTAATAGTTTATAATGTGAAGATATAGACTAACAGTTTATAATGTGAAGATATAGTCTAATAGTTTAGAATGTGAAGATATAGACTAACAGTTTATAATGTGAAGATATAGACTAACAGTTTAGAATGTGAAGATATAGACTAATAGTTTAGAATGTGAAGATATAGACTAACAGTTTAGAATGTGAAGATATAGACTAATAGTTTAGAATGTGAAGATATAGACTAATAGTTTAGAATGTGAAGATATAGTCTAACAGTTTATAATGTGAAGATATAGTCTAATAGTTTATAATGTGAAGATATAGACTAATAGTTTAGAATGTGAAGATATAGACTAATAGTTTAGAATGTGAAGATATAGACTAACAGTTTATAATGTGAAGATATAGACTAATAGTTTAGAATGTGAAGATATAGACTAATAGTTTAGAATGTGAAGATATAGACTAACAGTTTAGAATGTGAAGATATAGTCTAATAGTGTAGAATGTGAAGATATAGACTAACAGTTTATAATGTGAAGATATAGACTAACAGTTTATAATGTGAAGATATAGACTAACAGTTTATAATGTGAAGATATAGACTAACAGTTTAGAATGTGAAAATATAGTTTAGAATGTGAAGATATAGTTTAGAATGTGAAGATATAGTCTAATAGTTTAGAATGTGAAGATATAGTTTAGAATGTGAAGATATAGACTAATAGTTTAGAATGTGAAGATATAGACTAACAGTTTAGAATGTGAAGATATAGACTAACAGTTTAGAATGTGAAGATATAGTTTAGAATGTGAAGATATAGACTAATAGTTTATAATGTGAAGATATAGACTAACAGTTTAGAATGTGAAGATATAGTCTAATAGTTTTGAATGTGAAGCTTTAGACTAATAGTTTATAATGTGAAGCTATAGACTAACAGTTTAGAATGTGAAGATATAGACTAATAGTTTATAATGTGAAGATATAGTCTAATAGTTTAGAATGTGAAGATATAGTCTAATAGTTTAGAATGTGAAGATATAGACTAATAGTTTAGAATGTGAAGATATAGACTAATAGTTTAGAATGTGAAGATATAGTCTAATAGTTTAGAATGTGAAGATATAGACTAACAGTTTAGAATGTGAAGATATAGTTTAGAATGTGAAGATATAGACTAATAGTTTAGAATGTGAAGATATAGACTAACAGTTTAGAATGTGAAGATATAGTTTAGAATGTGAAGATATAGACTAATAGTTTAGAATGTGAAGATATAGACTAACAGTTTAGAATGTGAAGATATAGACTAATAGTTTAGAATGTGAAAATATAGACTAATAGTTTAGCAACATTTTAAGCTAAATCTTCTGATCTGTTGCATCAGCCTCATTGCTTTTAAAATGTTTTTTTTTTATTTGATGTTGGCTACAGTGGTTGTATTAATTTGGGATCTATCGCATCCCACAACTGTCCCAGAGTTTGTTTGGAATATTTATTTCTCACACAGAAGGACAAGCTGACCAATAGAATGGATCAACTGTTGTACTATGGGGGATAGTAGATAGGCTAGTGCTCTTGCTGTTTGTGACTCATCTTGTTGGCTGACCTAAAAGTAAATGTGGACAGTTTCTTTGTAACATGTTTAATATGCACCTCTAAATTCGATAAGGACGCGTGCCGTTGAATCCCCGATGCGTCTTCACTAGTAGCCGAGCTGGGGCCTCACAGATCACATCACATGATAGGCATTGGCTAATAACAATTGAGATGTCTGAAAAAGTCATGTGAGTGAGAGGTGCTTTGGAGCAGGCCAATTGGCAGCTGGGAGAAGGGATTTACAATTATTATATTAAAGCACAAGTGCACAATGGCCACTATGGTGGCTGCAAGGCATGGATGTTTTTAGAGGGCATTACGGCCACACAAGGGGGCATCGAAGACCATGGCCGTCGATGCCACCGGGAATTCTGTGTTTAGCTGGGCATGTGGTCCATGTATGGGAGAGGAGAGTAGCAATGAGGTGCCACAACACGCTTGTCAAATTCCACCAGGGGTACCTAGTCTACACAAAGGCCCCTGGTCCCCCTAAACACTGGAAGACCGCCCAGGGTCCCCCTAAACACTGAAAGGTCCCAGCAGCTGTACGACCCCCGAGGCCCAGGGACTGAGCTGCAGCGGACGGACACATTGTCTCCCTCACGGGGACTTCCTCCCAGGGTATTGTTCCCTGTTCTGTTCCCCTCTCTCTGCCTCATCAACAGGACAGAGCAGCTACGACAGGACAGGGCCCCTGCTGAACTACAACACCCCATTAACTAAGGCTCTGCAGCCTAACATTACTCTAACATA